>NW_008667772.1:0-540 GCF_000695815.1 Acanthisitta chloris
CTGCAAAGTCTCCCTGTTCAGCCACGCCCACCTTACAGCACACTGGGACATCCTGCTTCTGCATGTTCAAGACTTCCTTCTTGAAGCATGTCCATTCCTCCTGGACCCCTTTTTTTCCAAGGGCTCTTTCACAGGGTGCAATTTGACCCAGGGTACACTTTGAACCAGACTTTTGAGCAGGACAAAGTCCACTCTTCAGAAGACCAGGCTAGAAGTTTCATTGATGGTCCTTCTTGCATCCCTGAGTATCAAAAACTCTATAATTTCATGGTCACGGTGCCCCAAACAGCCTCCAACCACCACATCTCCCACCAGAGTTCCTCTGTTTGCGAACAGCTGATCTAGCAGGGCCCCCCCCCAGTAGGCTCATCTACCACCTGAAGTATGAAATTATCCTCTACGCACTCAAGAAATATCCTAGACTGCTTTTTCTCTCCTGTACTGAATTTCAAGCAGATATCCAGGAGGTTGAAGTCACCCACAAGAACAAGGGCTGATGATTTAGAGATCTCCGCCAGCTGGTTGTAGAGTTGATTATCA
>NW_008667772.1:895-4756 GCF_000695815.1 Acanthisitta chloris
TGACTCTCGATCTCCCCCCTGAGACTCATCTCTAGGAAGCCTGGTTTCAAGCCCATCCCCCTTCAAATCTAGTTTAAAGCCCCCCGATCATCCTTGCTAACCTTTGGGCTAGAGCTCTTTTGCCCCTGCTAGAGAGATGCAGCTCATCTGACTCTAGCAGGCTTAGCAACACAGAATATGCCTCATGGTCAAAAAAGCCAAAATTCTGCCAGTAGCACCAATCGTTTAGCCACCTGTTGATACGTTGAATTTTCCTACTCCTCTCCTCATCCACCCCTGGAACTCAGTAGGAACTGAGGCTAACACCACCTGTGCTCCTGTCCAATTAACTGGTCTACCCTGTTTATTGAAATCCTTTTTAATTACCCTAATGCCTCTTTCACTGATATCATCACTGCCAGCCTGGACTACTAGCAGTGGGTAGTAATCAGAGGGCTGAATGAGCTCAGGAAGTCTCCTACTGATATCCCTTACCTGTGAGCCCTGGATAGGCAGCAGACTTCCCTGTGGGCCTGGTCAGCATATAGGGCCCTCAGTTCCCTTCAGAAGAGATTCACCTAATACAGTTACCCTTCCTTTATTTCCTTGTAGCTGTGCTAGTAATGTGTCTAGAAGATGGGAGACCCTCCAGATGGATCTTTCTTTTGACTGTCCTCTGCCTGATTCTCTGGGTCCAGAGCCTCATACATGTTCTTTAAGGGCAACTGGGGATGTGATGGGGGTGGGGAGGGGATTCTTTTACCTCTTTGACCAAGGAGTTGTTCCCATTCCCCCTCATCTACTTGGTTTGCTCCCTCTGCCTGATGGCCAGGAGGGCAGGGCTTCACTGTCTCCTGATGAGCATCTTTTGGGCTCAAAAGGCTGCAACTCCACCGGTCTATTTCCCTTTCACTCTCCCTAATGCTTCTTAACCTCTCTACTTCTTCCTTGAGCTCTGCCACCAGGCACAGTAAATCATTCACCTGCTCTCATCGTACATATGTAAATGAGGTAAGATCAGAGATGCTTACCTCATTTGTAAACACCTCAAGGCAGGTGTCTCAATCTGTGGTCTGAAGCCTATCTTAAATACTGAGATTAATCAGAACCTTGGACTTCTCATGCAAGTGGGACTTGTACAAGGAGGAGTACTTAAGCCTTGCAGCAAGATGCCTTTCTGATCAACTAGTGTGTGAGCCATAGCCACACTACAAGAGATAAAGGAGAACAAATAAAATGTGTGAGGTGTCTGTATCTGGCTTTAGAAAATGGAATTTACGTTGATACTGTCAGATTTATTTATTTAGAAAGAAACTGTGAGCTATGGGCAGTCAAGGAGACAGAAATAACTAGACAAGAACAAAATAAGACAGGCAAAAGATCATTTGAAATGTAATCAAGCAGAAAATATCAAACAGAAAAAAAAGGCAGGAAATCAGTACCTACTCCTTTACCTATCAAAGTATCCTCTAAAGGGAATAAACCCCATATTTTCTGTGAGAAGCATTTCAGATTTGCTGTAAAACTGATTTTCCATGAAAAAACTAAAACAAGGAAAATTGAAAATTGCAATATTCAGTTCCGATGCTTCCTTCTTGCTGTAGATGTGATTTATGAAAGATTATTTCCATAAAATTAAAAATTATAATTGTGAAATTTTTTCTCCCACACTCCTTCAGGGAAATCCTCTCTCCTCTAAAGGAATTAAGACTAAGGATCTTGGGAAAAAAAAAAAAAAAAAAAGAAAAGAAGTAACCTTTCTGTTTCTCAAACACCTTTTGTGATCAATAATGTCATTCTGGTTTGCCAGTGCTGTCATATGGCAACAAGTGAAACATGATTTATATTTATAATTATTATGAGCTACTATTGGAGAAGGAATGGTTAGATTCCCATTGTTCATAATGTTCCCTCCCTGTGACATGTCCAGTCCCTTGGCTTCTCTACAGCAGTTTTGAACAGGTTATTTTTAGTCTTATTGTTTTTTGTTACTACCTGTGCTTTCAAGTTTCCCTCTGACTGGATAAAAGTGTCCTTAGGCTTATGCATGTAAAAAGCTAACAATTTCACCCAGTCAGGATCTCTCCTAATCTTAATGCAAAGTAGGAGTTCAAGTGAGGAGAACATCAAACAGTTCTTATATGACATATGAGAGTTTGAGACTGTATTTTGACAGATCTGTTGTAGAACACATGATGCCAGTAAAATATATTTTATAAGTAATACCCCAGCTTACACATCAGCCACAAAAAAAAAGCTGATGGCATAGAGAGCAATCTGTACCACATGCTGCATAGAGCAAATGACAGTGTTTGGCATGTTATTGATATGTTATATCAACAGTGGTAAGTTCCAAAATGTGATGACTCTTGGGTTTCCTTTGTACATGTGGTGACACTTACAGGTGTACCAAATCTATAGGTGAGTTCTTAAGATCTTCATGCCTACAATGTAGCTGCCTCCTTTTCTCCAGGCTGAGACCCCCCACACCCAGGCTCGGCTCCTGCATCCTCATCAGACTTATGCTCCAGACCCCTCCCCAGTCTGTTGCCTTTTCCGGACATATTCCAGAACCTCAACATCTCTCTTGTCATGAGGGGCCCAAAACTGACCCCAGGGTTTGAGATGTAGCCTCACTAGGGCCCCGTGCAGTGGGAAGGCCACTGCCCTCTTCCTGCAGGCCACATTATTGCTGATGCAGGCCACAATGCCATCGGCCTTCTGGGCCACTTGGTCTCCCCAGTCTGTTGCCTTTTCCGGACATATTCCAGAACCTCAACATCTCTCTTGTCATGAGGGGCCCAAAACTGACCCCAGGGTTTGAGATGTAGCCTCACTAGGGCCCCGTGCAGTGGGAAGGCCACTGCCCTCTTCCTGCAGGCCACATTATTGCTGATGCAGGCCACAATGCCATCGGCCTTCTGGGCCACTTGGTTACACTGCTGGCTATGACCACAATTAGGATCACAATAGCCTGTAGGTTTCACAGTGCAGGTATTTAGAGGTTGTGAACCCAACATACATCTTCATTTTAGGCCACAGTTCTTCAGCTCTAGGCTGAGACTAATTATGCCAAGAGGTTTCATCTCTTCCCTCTGCTTAGTAGGAAAACCAAAGATGACTAGCTTAGATATCAATGTTGTGGCTGTAGAAACACAGAATTATAGAGTATTTTGGGTTGGATGGGACCTTAAAGGTCATCAAGTTCCTACCCCCTGCCGTGAACAGGGACACTTTCCATTAAAAATGGTTGGTCCTAGCCCTATCCAGCCTAGCTTTGAATGCTTTCAAAGACGGGGCATCCACAGCTTTTCTGGACAACCTGTGCAGTGGGGAAGAATTTCTTCCTGCTATCCAATCTAACCCCGGCCTCTGTCAGTGTGAAGCCATTCCTCCTTGCCATGCCAGTCCATGCCCTTGCCAAAAGTCCTTCAGCTCTCTGGGAGCCTTTTTTAGGCACTGGCAGGTGCTCTTCCATGGAGCTTTCTCTTCTCCAGACTGAAGAATAGGCATCTTCATGTGGTCACATGAACTCGACCAGTGTACCTATCTCATTCTGTGTTCTCTAAAAAGAGAAGGGAGGGTGAATATGATTAATGTATATTATAAGAGCAAAAACAAATATGCAGTTTTTACTTAGAATTTTTCTCTTTCCATGAAACATTTGCTGCTGTGGTTAAAATTGGAATTTTCTTGGAAAAATATATTGTGTGGTTAAGGTCTTGAGATATTGCAAATAATACTGAGGAACAACCTAAACATATGAAGAAAACTTCAGTGAAGAGTATGAGGTATTAATTTCCTGACCTTCAGCTCTAGTCATAAGTCACCATCGCCAAATATTCCAAGAGTACCCTCCAGTCAGAGCTGACACAATGATAG
>NW_008667772.1:4806-5615 GCF_000695815.1 Acanthisitta chloris
TTAGATGTTCACAGCATCTGAGCTCTAATTTCTGCATGCCACTGTCAATATTAAAGCAACATTAAAGGAAAATTATTTCATACAGTATATTGAAGCTTAAATATTTAAAGCAGCTTAACTGCAGGATGTCTGAACTGCCAAACAGACACTTTTCTGAGCAAAATTTAGGACTGAACAGCAGAGGTATTCTGCATTGCCTCACAATTCAGGCCAAAAGGAGGCAACAGCCACCAAATTTTCCTTTCTCTTCATCTCTGCCTGACAAAAGCAACAACTTCCTTGGAATTGAACGGAAGTACAAAATATGCTTGGAGGCAAAGTAATATGCAGAGTCTACAAACATAGTGTCTCATATCTTAGAAAATCTTAGGTATCCATTATTAGAACTGCATTTAACGAAATGTATTTTAGTGTGAATTGTCTTGTAAGGAGGGTCTGTAGACAGTGTTGTCATTATTGTAAGAGCCACAGGGCCTCCCTGAATGGCATAGCACAACATACTGTATTTAATGTTGACACCATTCAGTAAAACAACTATTACAATCAATTCGACTTCTAATGCAACTTCTCTTGTAAACATCTGGGTCATTAACCTTAACAACATCAATGTACTGTCAGTTTCCAATTCCACCAATTTAGTGTCTGAGGTAATAGGAGAAGTAATGTATTAATGTGTTATCAGTGACTAATAAAGACAGAAATCCTCTAATGTGCTATGAAGAACAGCTCAAGCATGCAAGGGAAGAGGAAATAAACAAAGTCAGGGCAGCACACATATTTGGTGGTATATGTCAGGTCATCAGCATAGT
>NW_008667772.1:5653-12291 GCF_000695815.1 Acanthisitta chloris
ATGGGTCTGTGGCACATGGTCTGCTGCCAGTTGTGTGATGTTCAAAAAGACCACGTGCCAGGTCCCACACCTGGGTCAAAACTAGCCCATGCAATGCTACAGGCAAAGTTTCTGTAACGCTGCCTGATGGGAAAGGATCTGGAGGTGCTGGTTGACAGTAGCTGAACAAGAGCCAGCCATGTGCCCAGGTGGCCAAGAATGCCAATGACATCCTGGCCTGTATCAGCAGTAGTGTGACCTGCAAGGCTATAACTCTCCCATGGTGCTGGACACTGGTGAGGCCTCAAATCCTGGGGTCAGTTTTGGGCCCCTCATGACAAGAGAGATGTTGAGGTTCTGGAATATGTCTGGAAAAGGCAACAGACTGGGGAGGGGTCTGGAGCATAAGTCTGATGAGGAGCAGCTGAAGGAGCCTGGGTGTGGGGGGTCTCAGCCTGGAGAAAAGGAGGCTTGGGGGCACCTTCTTGTTCTCTTCAACTCCCTGAAAGGAGGTTGTAGCCAGGTAGGGGTCGATCTCTTCTCCCAGGTAATAAGTGACAAGATGAGAGGATATGGCCTCAAATTGCACCAGAGGAGCAACTGATATTTGGGAAAATGTCTTCATTGAGAGGCTTGTCAAGCATTGGGGCAGCTGCCCAAGGAGGCAGTGGAGTCACTGTCTCTGTCAGGATTTAAAAGCTGCATAGATGTGGCACTTGGGGACACAGGTTAGCAGTGGCCTTGGCAGTGCTGGGGTAGTGGTTGGAATTGTTCATCTTAAAGGGTCTTTCCAATCTCAATTTTTCTGCCATTCTGTGATTCTACATGACAAGTGAGCAACACATTTAATTATTTACTGGTCAAAAGAGCTCTTTTTCACAAAGTATTTCTCCATGTTCCAGCATCTGAGGAGCAGCATTATGTAAAATCATATGGTCATACTGGAATGAAAGGGATAGCATTCCTAACTACGAAAGTATTTAATTTTTTAGGTCTCATCATGCTCTATAATATAGCTTGCACTTCAGACAACCCAAGTTATGCTGGGCTGATTTAAATTGACCTTTTCATCGGTCGCATCCAGTTTATCTTCCAGATCGCGGGCTATAAGTGACATCTCCTTATATTGTTTGAGACTGTTCTTTACTGAGACAAGAAATGTCATGACCAATCACACCAAAAAAGGAATACTGAGTGCTCACAACCCAGCAGAATGGGTACACTGAGGCTTCAGAGGGAGCAACCAAGTGAGCACTAGAAATCCCACTGACATCAGGCATTGGGAGCAACACCCTGTTTGAGGGTGACTCCTGCCAACTTGCATTAGAAAAGAATGGTGTGGTGGGTGAACATGGCATGACACAGAATTTTGAATTATAGCCTATAATTAGAATTCTTGTCTTAGGGCTGAAAAACATCACTCCGTCTTCTAGTAGGGCACTATCCCTGATGCTTAATTTCTGTTTTGCAAATCCATACACAAAGGTAAAGAAAATCAATACTAATAATAACTAATCCTTATATTTTAGTAACTCTGACACAAAAGGAATAAAAATACAAACAAATTAATACTGCAATTTCTATATTTCTGAGAACTCTTCTCTTGTCCTGCTGGTCAAACCCTGTGGCTATTTATTTGCTTAAATTTCCAATTTTCTCCTATCACGAAAACTTGATGAAACATGCAACTGAAAACTCATAATGAATGAAATTTTAACCATTTCTACTCTCAGAAAAAAAATCAAAACCAAAAAGAATAAGCATAACAAAAACCTGCTGTAATAGCCTGATCCAAAGTATATGAAATACTTCCCAAAGTTTTGATAAGTTCCACAAGAGGCTTTTGTATATGGTTAAGTTTATTGTCAGTCGCATGAAATGTGATTAGTTTAACCTAACTTCAGTCATCAAATAGGTTAATTGTCTAAACTGAGATCTCTAAATAATCATCTTCACTATCCAATAGCTTTAGATAAATACCCTAGGGTGCAGTGGGGAGCAGATAGGGTTGCCGTTACCTGAAGGAGGTAATTAGCCCGGGGGAAAGAACCAGGTACCCTCTATATTGATGGAGGAAGGAAGTGAGATGACTGTTTTGAAGTTGATTTTACTTTAGTATGACTAAATACAGCTGTGAAATGAGTCTTCTGATTAATAAGCTTGTGAGGCTGGCCAGCGGCATGCCACAAAGTGCTGTGGTGATGGGCACAAAAAAGTATATGTACATAATTTAAAATAATATAGAAAGGTCAGCGGACTATAAGACACACTTCAGTTTTTGTTTCACTGTGCTGCCATGGCTTATCATTTTGATTTTCTTCCTCTACTGGATGTTGAAGTAGCATAGTTTACCTTATCTTACTCTGTCTTTTCTGACTTTTTTCATGCCACATGAACATGGAGTTTGACTCTTGTAGTATTTTGCCTTGGGCTCTGTCTGAGAAAGAAAATGGGGGCAATATCTCTACTTTCAGCAATGGGTAGACTAAGAATTTATTCAGGAGCATCTGATGATGCAGGAAGTTGGGGGTTTTTTTGGGCCATGTCTGTGGCATGGATTAGTAAAAGCAAGGAAATGTAGCTATTACACATTTGAGAGCATGTTACTACATAAAACCCAGAAGGGGGCAGAGGGAGGATGATACAAAATTTTAAATTATATGAAAAAAAACAGTGAATTTTCAGCATGCGTACAGACTATAATTTTTGGTTTGCATTTCTGCCATTTAGATGACACAATTCGATTTTGTTTCAAAAAAAACATACAGAATATTGTATCCATGGAGTAATTGGTATGCCAAATGTCATAAGTAATAGCCAATGTTTGATAGAAGTTTCTTTCGATACTTTATTAATACATATAATACTTCATTAACACTGTGTCATCGTCTCTTGAGATTCAGCCTTTTTGCAACACTTAGCTGCAAAAACCCCTGAAATCAGTAGAAATAGCCAAATAATGCAAAACAGCAGATTCATATATGCCAGTCTAAAGTGGCATAAATCAACATTGCTGTTGAATGAGCTAGTCACATCTCCCATCATTAGTTCTTACCCAGACTGTACTATCCAGCCAACAAGAACCCAATCATTGAACTGATTTAGTTTTTATCATCTCCCTTAAACTCTTCGGCATGTGGTTGAACAATGCTTGTTGGCATAAGGAATGAGTTGCCATAGGGTCAGAGGAGGATGAGAATCACTCCTGATTTGCTGCGTTAGCTCATGCTGGCTGAAAATTGAACGTGAAATTACTACACACTATGAGAGATCCACCAATAGTGGGCACTCTGCTCCCACCTCTATTGCAGAGGTTGTGTGTGGGGAGGCAGCTGTATGGGAGCACTTCTTCCACCCTGTGTATTGGCCACGCTGCAATTTGCTGTCTGTTCAGAAGAGTAGTGGACTCTCCCAACACTCAATCTTCCCGGCTGAGTAGGGCTGTTTTACTGAAATAACTCCATTAGTCAAACACAAATTAGTGAACTCCATGCAGCAGTAACTGAATATATTTTTTATTGCCTGTGTTGTGCCAGAGGTCAGACTCAATGAGATAATCCTCTTTTATGGCCTTAAAGTGTATAAAAACAGATAAAATTAATCCAGAGGACACTCTTGTGCCTGTTGATGCCTAGCAAGATATCTGCTCTATCTGATTTGTAGTATTTGGGGTAATTTTAATTCACAGGCTCTTATATTTCTTTCATTATTGGATTTTCTGTCCTTGCTGCTACCAGCCTTTATGGGCTCATAGGCAGAAGTAACGAGTGAGTAATGTGAGCAGCATCATTCTTTGTTCTACCTGCCAACCTGGACTATAGCCACAGACTCCTTAGTTTTAAGGGGGTTTAATTTTCTGTGGCCATGTGGAAGTCAGAACATTTCCTGGGCAGAATGCAGTCTACAACACACAGGTCAGGGTCCATTGCTCTAATACACAGCTTCTTTGGAATTCCTTCCTGTATTAATTAAAAAGGAGGATTTTTTCTCTCTATCACAGTCAAAAAAAAAATTCCTGAACAGTCTGGTCTGAGAGAGCAGCAGTGTCACAGCGAAAAAGTTGAGGAGTGTCACCACAGTGCTTTTCAGTTTATTTCTGTTTCCACACAGAAAATGTATTTGTTTGCTCATAAAGTGGATTTTTGCTTAATGTTACCAGAATGTGCTATATTTTTTTTTATACTTGCATCTCATCACAATAGTATACAAATAATAATGCTTCCTGACAGGTATTATTGATTTTTCCTTTCAGCTTCCAGGAGACATGAACAAGTACTATTCTTGTGTATTTTGGATAGAAATCAAGGAATAAGTATCTTGCCTCATAATACACTTTGAGTCAGTCATAGAGTTGGGAACCAAACATTCTTGAACTTGACTTCCTGTCTGGATCTGTAATCAAAGCATCAACTGTCAGTACATTAAAACTTTAATAATACAAATACTTATGAAAAATATACATGTCTGGGGATGGATGAAACAAAAGCTATCTGGAAGTTTCTACAATTTTTTTTTATTTCAATTTTAGATCTTTCCACTAGAGATGCACGACCCACTTCCCATTTTCAGAAAGAAATTTGGACAGTCAAAGAATACCAACTCACGGAAATAAATGGGAGGGGAGTCTTGGCTCTCAATTGTACAGATCCTTTGTCACAGCTCAAGTGCGTTATTTAGGCCTGCAAATGAGATGGTTTTCTTACTAAATCAGCCACTGGCAAAGTTTTTATCTACATCACTTTAATGGAGCATGTCCGTTATTTGATGAGTTAATTTCAGAAAGGGGGACAAGTTTGGAAGGATTAACTGCCAGCTAAAGAAACAAAGCTTTCACGATCTCCTGCCTGTATTGCTCAGGGAGGGGTGGGGGCTAGGAAATTGATGCAGCTTTCTGTGTGTGCTCATTTCCAAGTGCCTTCATGAGACATGATGTGACAAAGGCTGCCAAGTGTTTAGCGCAATAAATGGAACCACATTTTAAACACAATAAAAGCCGGATGAAAACAGGCTCTATTAAAGTCACACACCTTTAACACAACACACTAGAGACTTTGCAATAGAAAAGCAAAAGGAAAGACCAAAAGACATGTCTTTATACTAAAAAATCCTAAACCTCTATATAGACATGCTAATCACGACCCTCAATGGAAATAAAAAACCCAGCAGATTTAAAGCTATTTCTTAAAAGGCAGCAGAAGTACAAGAAGATGTTTGCTCAAGAGAAAAAAATCTCCATGATGGAGGTAAAGATCTCAGGAAAGGAGCAGACAACACCTAAAGGTGAGCTGCACCCCTTGAAGAAACGTGGAGGATTAGATTTGTGATCACCACCTTGGAAACCAAAGAGAGTATTAAATGTTCATGAGCCTCTTTTCCTGCAGCAGGGGGGAAGCTTCTCCTTTTGACTACTCTTGGACTCATCTAGCATAGTCTAGCAAAGAAGGTGGCTGAGGACTGGGGAGAAAGAAGATTTTCTGTATCTGTGAGGATGATTTAGAGATGCTGCCTGCTTTGACACCGCATGAATGTCTTGTCTTCTAAAAAAGCCCAGTGTACAAACAGGATAGGAGGTGAGGGTCATGGGAGAAGCAGGAGAGGAATGGAGCAGACTCTTTTCAGAGGTGCTCCCTGACAGGACAAGGGCAGTGGACATGAACTGTAGCACTGAAAGTTCCAGCTTTTTTATGAGGAAAAACTTGTTTACTCTGAGGATGACCAAGAACTAAGGCTGGCCAGAGAGATATTGGAGTCTACTTTTCTGGAAATATTAAAAATTCACATGGACATGATCTTGTGCAACCTGCTCCAGGGGAGTCTGCTTTACAGGGGAGGTTGGGCTGGGTGATTTCCAGAGGTCCCTTCCAACACCAACCATTCTGTGATTCTGTGATGTATGCCCTTGGAGGAGACTTTTCTGAGGTTATTTGAGGTCTGTGAGTGGCACATCCTTGGCTTCAACATGGCTGCACTGGCTAGTTAGAGGGCCACAGCCTAGGGAAACAATACTCCTGATGTTCATAGTTTTCCACCAAAAATGAGGGACAGGAACTTCCTCAAAGCTGTGGTGGAGTAAATAAATTAAAGATTTTCAGTATGTGCTTACATCCAGGTAGAATTACCTGATCTCCAAGTTAATATACTAAAAATGCTGAAACTGGAGACTAGTAAAAATATTATTGAGAGGTATTTTTATGTTACTGGTTCAGACAGCAAAGAAGACATTTCAGTTTTCTGAAAGCAAGTGTTTTCAGCTTAAGTGTATATATATAAGAAAGTATAGTGTATATTTTTGAAGAAAATATGATTGATACATTTTTCTGGTCTTACCTTACCTTCAGGGGAAGAAGATATCCTACTGGAAGCAGCCATTTGTTTTTATCTTCTGCTACACAAAGGTTTCTCAGGGAAACTTTTAAACAATTTTGTCGGTTAAAAGGGCTCCATTGCCCCTCTAATATAACACTGATGGCCGAGACTTGAAAGTCATAAATAGCTTCTCCCTTTCTTCCACATGTCCAAGAAAAAGGTGTAGGAAAATGTGATGCACCTATAAAAACTTTGAAATGTGTGTGGCTTTCAAAAAGAAATATTTCTCCAGAATATCACGGAGTTGCATGGTGAAGAAATTACTTCATATATTCATAGTATAGATTTGGGAA
>NW_008667772.1:12346-17836 GCF_000695815.1 Acanthisitta chloris
TGGGTATAATCTGTCACTCTCCTCTCCTTTAATAATTTCTTTCTATTACTGACTTTGAAGCTCAGTGAACAGAAGTCTTTCTCTATTTGAATTATTGAATCACAGGATGGCCTGGGTTGAAAAGGACCTTAAAGACCATCTTGTTAGAACCATTCTGTCATGGCCAGGGACACCTTCCCTGGTTGCTCCAAGCCCCATCCAACATGGCCTTGAACACTTCCAGAGATGGGACATCCAGAGCTTCTCTGGGCTTCATTTAACATATGAATGAAACCAAGTGTAGAGGATTTCTGAATACTGGAGACAGTTTTGTTTGTGGCCTTGCTGTTTGTCAGAGAGATCCCTGCACTGCCTCTGCCATACAATTCTGCCTTCAGAAGGCAGAAGAAGACAACATGCTGTCTGTGCCTTCGGCTGGAAGAAGTACAGATGTGCAGACAGAACCTGATATATCACAATCCACACTCATTGCAGTGGTGTATGGCCTTTAAGGGTCCCTTCCAGCCCAAACCATTCTGTGATTGTATGATTCAATTAAATGAGTTTCTTTTCAAAGTCTAGCAAGTTTTTCTGAGATGCTGAATGAGCTATTCCTTCAGCTTCCAGCCTCTAACTAATTTTAACAGACCAGGCATTTTGCTTACAAATATTTCAACATAAGGATTTTCAGTTGTTATGAAATGAATCAAATATGACTAGATAGAGCCAGCTGTCATGCAAGTTTCTCCCCATACTTTTGCCAGGCTGTCGCTCTGTGCAGTACCTATGTACCGCCATACAGTATGTTAGTTGTTACAGTTTTGTATAGCAAGGCTGAAGATACGAGCTGGCCCTGAATGTTTTCAGTCTTCAGGCACACATATACAGTTCCAGATATAGCAGATGCAAAGTAATTTTCACCTAAAAGAAGATATGTTGTGCTGGTATGTCATAATGTTAGTAATGTTAGTTAATGTAGATGGCATTATTAAATGCTCCTGAATAACCCTTTAATGTTTCTGTAATAAATGTTTATGTTCAAAGCCTGTAAAGTTAAAATTTAGGAAAGGAAAATCTTCTTGATTTTGAGGTTATCTACAGATGTAGCAGGTCTGGGGTCAGGTAGATCTTCCCCTTCTCAGTCAGTATATTATCTGTCTGTCCAAATCCCTGGGAGACTCTCATGATACAGATTCACAGATAATATTTTAGAGTAACCAATGTCTGGTTGCATTCTAACTTTCATGATCCCAGATTCACAAATAGTGTGGTTTCAATACTGTAAGTCTGGTCACATTCACAATCACAAATATTGAGATTTATTGATTGTTGTAACAGAGTAAGTGTCAGAAATTGCTGTTGATAAATGCACTGATATAGAAAACATAAGCAATAATATTACTGTGGAATAAAGCTTGCCCAATAAGTGTCCCTATGGTAGAGGAGGTGGGTGCAGCCCATCAGCAATCCCAGGATATAAATGTGGAGTCTCCTCTAAATTCCTTCCCCTTTTCAGCTGTATTTAAATTGTTTCATTTGAAGGTGGGGAAAAGATATTTCAGCTGATGTCATTTGATGATCAAGTGGAGTTTCAGTGACTTTAGTCATACATGTAAAGCACGTACAGATCTTTCTTCATTAGTATATGCAAGGTGTGAAAAGTAATATGTATTTTCAACTTAATGAAAAAACATTCACCTTATTGTAAGTAGTCAGTCCATTCCTTTGGGTTAGTTCCTGATAGCTGCATTGTTTAAACAGAGCATGAGTGCAACAACCCTGTGCCACTCCATCCTTTGTTTCATTCCTCTCTCTAGGAAGCACACCAATCTTCCTATATGTTCCTGTTCCTCAGATTGCAGTTTGTTTCTTGTGAACTATTGCCAACATGGACTTCTCCTTGGTGAGTCTATCTTCCAGTATTTTTTCACAGAGGGTGAGTTGTTTAATGGAAACAATGATGCACATTTTCTGAAGTTAAGAAATTTCATCATCTCTTGTCACAACCATGTGGGGTGATAGCAAAGAACAACCTAATTTGCCCCAAACCCAGACTTTCTTTAATGGATCTTATTTCTAATAGTTTCTTCTTCTCTGTTCTTTTCTGACACTGTAAAATCAGGTTCCATCTATGCTTAAAAACATATGAATTGTGCTTAAAAAGCAAGACATGTGCTTCACTTTTTAGCTGAGAGATTGGTAGAAACAAAAATTTTTATTTTTAGGCTGTCACCACTGATCTAACTAATCGATGAAACAATATAAAGAGTGGTGAGGAAATGCAGTGCTTTCCACTCTAGGAAAGGAGGAGATTTCGTAGTTATAGAATCATAGAACATCCTGAGTTGAAAGAGATCCACAATGTTCTTTGAAGTCCACTTCCTGGCCCTGCACAGGACAGCCCCAAGAATCATACCACATACCTGGTTAGACAGTTTGCAATTGCATTAAGTCTTTAATCTTAGTGGTCAATTAATGTTTTCTATCTTTTTTAAACCAAAGTAAAGCAACAGTCCTTCCCATAGGTATTCCCAGGGTCTCCCTAAAGGCCTTTAGAAGAAGCTGGGACACTCAGCTGCTTGTGAGAATGTTGATGGCACCTCTAGTGTCAAACCAGAATGAAGTTCAGGGTAAGAAGAGGTCTGCTCAAACTCTGACCTCCAGCCTGTGCCATCTGAGTGCCTAAGGCCATTACCAGGGATATGCTGGCACCGCCTGGTGGCTGTGAGTTGGCTCTGGAGTGAAGTGAATAAAGTTCAGAAGATACCTGGCTTTCTCCATCTGTCATTGGGCAAGTGTTACATCACATAGAAACACCGCTAAGAGCTGACCTGTCACCTGCTTGCCTTTACACAGAGGCCAAAGGAGAAGAAATGTGGAGATGAAGTGATCCTGCCCTGTGTAAGGGTTCGGGTCAGGGCTGAGAGAACTTTGACTGGAGGCCAATCAAGCCAAGCAGGCTGGTGGGAGCAGTGTGGTTGTGCTTCTGATCAGTCCCTCTGTGTTCTTTGGGTAAATTCAGGACTTCAAGGTCCAGAACTGCCAGTGGAGCATTTTCATCAGCACAGAAAAAAGTCCCCTTGCTTCCTTCACCTGCCACTTCTTCATGGACCTCTAAAGCTCATTGAAACCTTTATAGCAGCTGCCTGCTTGATCCTGAAAACTAGAACTGCACTTCATATGTTGTTCAGTTGGAATGGGCCAAATCCCCTGCTGGTGTAAACCAGAGACAACACTTTACATTGTATTACATTTATATTAACCTCTGGAAATATGTCCCAGTGGGAGATGTGGACCTTTAGCCTTGGGAGCTTTCAAAGAACACATATTAATAAAAATAAGACAACAGCAACATGAAAGTGCACCCAGGCTTGCAGATTTCAAGTCCTTTCTTACCCCAAACAAAGCACAAAGGGCAGGACAAATGCCATATTGTCACAAGCAGGGCACACATGATGAATGTGTAGGGTTTATGATCTAATGTGAGAAAAATGTTTATTTTCTTTGTCTGGGTAAAAGAAAATAAAATAAATCCAGCTAATAAATAAAATAGATCTAGCTCAGCCATTTTTCTTTACATGCAGTTGCCCTCACCTGATTGCATTATGGCAAGAGTGGCTCATATCAGGGAAACTGCTCATTCTCAGGTACAGTTCCCCAGCAGAAGGGCAGGTTGAAGATGCTGTTGTTTTCTTTTCTTCCTCTCTAAGGTGCCTCCTTCTGGTATACCAGCTTGGTGCCTCTCTTTTTGTGCATGTGGGATTCCATCTCCCCACTCTGTGCTCCAGGTTAAATGGTCTCTAATGTGATTGTTTGGACTTGGAATTCAGCTGGATCTGGTGACCCCTAAGCACAAAGGTCTGAAGAAAAAATACAGGATAGCTTAATCTTTATTTTCCTTTTTTTTTCTTTTTTGTAGGAATGAAAGATTGGGAGAAAAAAAAAGACAATAAGAAAATTAATTTATTTTCATATGAAATTGAAAATTTGGCTTGAATGAAATCTGCAAGACTTTAGGGGTGGCTTATTTGAGAAATCAGAGCTGGACTTTTCACTTAGTCTTTGGAATACAATCATGGCATTTCTTTCTAGTCCACATTTTATACTGTATTTTTTTCTCCTTTTTCCCTTTTCAATCTGTAGGAAGTTTCTTCCTGGAGAGGGAGCTGGGGAAATTAACAATACCAGGCTTCTTTCATGAGTGGTGAGATGTTCCCCCCCTTCACATTCCTCCTATTATCGTTGCTTTGTTTCCAGAACTGTTAAAGGTTTTCTGTAAGTCAGTACTGACTAATATCAGTCGGGTTAGTACCTGAGCATAATATATAGGGGAGTGAATAGAATTCTCATCCTGGTCCCCAGTTGACAATGAACCCACCCTTGAAGAGGGGGTGACAATTAGCCTGCCTGCAGGCATATTTAGAAGAAGAAGTAGAGATTGATTGGGCTCTGTAGCCCAAATTGCCTACTTGCCACTATAAGAAACATCAGGGTATTATTACAGAATAAGGTAAGAGAGGCTGGGACTGCTCCCCTTCAGGCAAGGCAATATGGAGTGAGATGGATCTTGTGTAAGTGAGAAATGGTTCATTGAAGAGAAATTCAATGGGTGATCTTGTCTGGTAAAAATGTTTGCTTCAGCTCATGAATTATGTATGAGGCTCATTCATTGATCACCATTTCATGCTCCTCTCTCAGCATCTCTCAGCTAGCTACAACATGGGGCAAGAACACACTGATGTGGCAATTTTCAGCTTTGTGTGGCTCTTCCCTGTCCTGAGACCCATCCCCAGTCCAAGGATACTGCTTCTCCCAGGCTCCTGCCTTGCAGAGTGAGTCTCTTCCCACCAGCATGTGTATTGGGTGTGAATATATTTCAGAGAGCACCGGATGAAATGGCTCCAGTGCCAGTTTGACAGTTTTCATGAACAATAAAATAATCACAAAATTCAAAAATACATTGAACTAGTGATGAAAGGGTTTTGTTTCTTAGTAAAATTCTACACTTCTTGTTGGACCAAATAGAACTCCCAATGTGTACCCCCAAAATATTTGTAGGTGGAGTTTCTTTCCTTTCAGGTAGCAGTCACAGCTAGAATGACAATATCACAGAGAAATAATACAAACCACAGTGGAACATCCAAAAGCCTGGCTTGCTTTAGCCTGTTTTCTGCACAGCAGGCCCTGACTTAAATATCACAACTTAGCAGAGAACAACTTCTCTGAGAAAAGAAATAATCATGCAACTTGCTCACTGTGCTTCTGTATAGTTGCAGGCTCTCAGTGGAAAAGGAGACAAATCATTTGGATTTCTATTTTAATTGGATGCAGCACTGAAAGAAAGAGACACTGTTGAAACCTTCAGATGTATTCATCTTATTTTGATTGTGGACCAATTTCCTTATTCTCAGAGACATCTCATGTTAATAATTAATCTTCTCAAATGTGTAATATGGGAAAGGGGAGAAAATCAGGTTTTCCCTTGAAGAGTCCTTGATGAAACCCAAATCC
>NW_008667772.1:17892-19427 GCF_000695815.1 Acanthisitta chloris
ACAGAAAGCATCTTACCTTGTGCCAAATGGTCTCTCTGATAAGCTAGCTGAGGTGATTACCTGTATCAGCATTCCAGTTTGGTGCTGATTCAGATGGTGTAAATTAAACCTTTCAGCCTCTTGCTCAGATTCCCACCGCTTGGTGTCTGACACTGGACTGAGTCCTTCTATGATCAGCCAGGTGGTCTTTCTCCATCCTGATCTTATCCCTGAAATGCCCACAGTATAAATCCCACTTCCATTCCAACAAATCACACCACGTGTGATGTTTTCAAGATGATCTGGGTGCAGTGAAAAAACAGAAATATCACAGAAAGTCTCCCTGTGGAGCACACAGCTGATCAGCACTGCTGGATATTTTCTGCAGCATTTGTACCATAAGCAGCATCTCATTGTTTTCACCATCAGGACCATATGGCTACAGTTCTTGCAAATGTGGAGGACTGTAGACCCTCACAGGCCATATTGCTCAAAGGCACAGTCTGGAGATAGAGGGGGAACACCTGTGGAGGTAGAAAGATTGAGGAGAGGTTGAGAGGAATACATGCAATTAAAGTAATTACTGTAAAAAAACCCCAGTTTTTTACTACACGCTGAAATACTGACTTCTGTCTTAACTCTCACTCTCTCCTTTTAATGCTGCTGTAAACTGCCTGAGTGGCAGACCTGGGGAGTCATAGTCTATGAGCCTAGGACAAAGGGAAGAATCCAAGCAAGATTTCTTCCACATGAACTTGAAACTTGTGTTTCAGCTCTGCACATATGGCTTGCCCAAGAGCAGTGGGGAGGAGAGCCCCTTCCAAGCAAGTAGCCAAAGGGAATCCCACAGCCATTCTAGGTCACAGAATCATAGAATCACAGAGTCATTTGGATTGGAAGAGACCTTAAAGAACATCTCATTTCAACTCCTTGCCAAGGGCAGGAACACCATCCACTAGACCAGGTTGCTATAAACCCCATCACACCTGGTCTTGAACATATTCAGGGATGGGCATTGACACATCTGGGCAAATTGTTCCAGTGCCTCACCATGCTCAGAATAAAGAATTTCTTCCTAATGTCTAATTTAAACCTTCCCTCTGTCAGTATGAAGCCATAAACCCATGTCTTGTGATCCCATGCCCTTGTCAAAATTCCCTCTCCAGATCTCTAGTATCCAGTTTAGGTACTGGAAGGATGAATAAGGTCATCCTTTCTCTTCTTCAGGTAGAATAATCCCAGTTCTCTCAGGCTTTTCTCACAGGACATGTGCTGAATTCCTCTAATAATATTTGTGGACATGCAGAGCCTGCAGTGTAGGTGAGCAGTGGAACATGAGTTAAAGCGTAAAGTAGTTTAAGTGCATGGTAAGCTGCTTTGGCAAGTCAGGGATAACAAGCTGCCCATGTTTCACACCCCTGTTTTGGATGGGTGACTGAGTAGCATCAGCTGAAGCAGGTCCTACAGGGAGGTTAACAAGGACTCCTGCAGGCTTCCATGACAAAAGGAAGATTTGTCTGGAGAATCTTCAGCTTGCACTCCATCTTCTAGACTAA
>NW_008667773.1:0-22079 GCF_000695815.1 Acanthisitta chloris
ATATGAATGGTACAAGCTCTGAACCCAGCTGTAGTTGGAGTCCCTAAAATTGGTCTGCTGAGGCCTCATTCACTGATGCAACCAGGTGCTGAAGTAGGGTCCACCTTTCCTGGCTGTGGGATATACACTAAAAAATTCAGTTTGAAGACACAGACTTCCATACATGGCAACATCTTGAAATAAATGTGGTAGGTTTTGATCAAACTACTCATAATGTATGCAGATTGTTTTGAGGAAAAGTGATGATGAATTTTCTTCATTTAAAAATGTGTACTTGTGTATTTTTATACATTTAGTTTGTCAAATTTAGTGTCAGTATATCAAAATAGGCATTGGTCTTTCACTTACAACAGTCTAGGTTGTTGATAATACAAATGTCCATGTATATGGGATAAAACAAGAGGCAAGTCTTCAATGAAGAGAACAGAAATTAAGGGATCATGGAGTTATTTTGGCTGCTTAGCCCATCTGAGGAGAAAATGGTTCAATTTATCAATTATATTTGATAAAGAGCACAAATCAAATGAAGACAAGAGGTACAGTACAGCCTGCTAACTATATAGGAGAAGCATTAGAGACTTGCAGGCTGGCAAGAAAAATGTCTTGGGAAGATTTGTTTTGTTGTAGACTGCACACTTCAGAAGGAAAGTAGATATTAAAAATTCCTCTAAAAGAATCTGCATAAAGTCATGTTGAAAGTCAGCCAAGGGCCAGTGCAAAGACTTAATAAACCAGCTCAGGCATTGTTCAAGACACAAAGAAACTTAAAAAAGTTTATACCCTATGTAAAGATACATGTAAGTCTTGTAGAAGTGTAGAAACTTGTTCACTGTCACGTTGCCCTGTCTTTGCTCTGGGATAATTACAGACTGAAGTAACATGAGTGTCAATAACTTGTTCAGTCCACAGTTCTCTGTGGACAAGAAATGTAACTGCATAATTCCTTTAGAAAATCTGCAGAATCAGATATGGGAAAAAGTGAGTCAAAAAACCACAGTTTGTTAGGACATAAGGTAAATAATCATGTGATGGGAAATGGAAATAGTTCTACTATAGGACTGCTTTGGTAGTCTTCAGAATATATTTATTTACACTATTTCCATGCAGAGAAGACCTAGGTATCCAGATTTTTATTTGTATTTTTATGCATAACTACCATAATAGCCACACTGAGAGTGTAAAATGTGCATGCTTACTCTGTTGCAGGGATCAGGCTGTTGGTTGTTTTTGAGGAGTACTAGTCTGAGTTTAAGCACCCCACTGAGATGTCTGAGTTAATTGCCTCTTACTTCTTAGAAGATGTTGTCCACACATAGCAGTGAAGAACTTTTAGCACCTCCAGAGGTGATTTAGTGATTAGGTGGGTATTGGTCCCTATAAAGGAAGTCAGAGTAAGTAGATCACCAAATTGTGCATTTGACTTAGAGGCCTGGATTTAGATCGAGTGAATCCACTCAGATTAGAGAGAAGTGAACAAGTTACAAGCTAAGAAACACTGTTTAGAAAATAGAATATGGGGAAAATGAAGCACCTTCCATTCCTGAGACATTAAGGTTGCATGAAAAAAATGAACTCAACACATATTATCAAAGAAACTGCTATTACAAGAATATAAACTAAATAAATACTTCGGTGTTAGGTTGGTGAAGGCTGTGTAGTTATCTAGATAGACTTATTGCCTATCAACTCTGTGTAAAAACACAAAGTGGAGTCTGCACTACCGGTAGGTGGTTTTTACAGACGTGGAGGAGGACAGCTTCCCACCCTGAAGAGCATATGATCAAAGAAGTGGTAAGGGATGCAACATGGTGTTTCTCAATATTTTTTTTCCTGCTCTATCTTTGCCTTTGCTCTCTTCCAAAAGGTTTTGGTGCCTTGCTGGTTTGTTGCCTGCTAATTCTGTAGTAGAAAGGATTTGTTCTATCTCAGATACTGGTCTGTTAATTTTCATTTTACATTTAACCACTATTCAGTAACAGTCACTGTACTTTCATTTCTAAAATAGGTTATTGAAAAAAACACTAGCAGTTAATATTTTGATTTGCAGGTTTTTCATATAAGCACTGGATTAGACACAGATGCAAAAAATTCAGAAGCTTTCTCTCACCTGTGGGAGATTCAAAATAATTGAAAGCTGATATACCTGTGCTAGAAAACTCACTGATGCTTTTACTTCAACTTTGCTCATTGCTGAGTGTGGATAAAAGTTTTGAATTGACCTAGAAGGAAAGAAAGTACTAGTGACGTGCTGTGAATTCAAACGTGCCAGCTGAAAAGTGGGATTTGGAAGAGGAAACTCTTAGCTCATGCATTATAAATACAAAAAGGACCCTTGCCCACCATTAGTCCCTCCTCCCCACACCCAGGTTGCCAGGGACAGCAGAGATCTTTCCCTCCAGGCACTTTGAGCATACTGTGGTTTCATCCAGATGTGTCACAGTAAGAGCCAGTCATTCCTACTGCCTAGAGTTCAAGCAGTGACGAAAGGAGAGAGGTCTGGTTAGGAAGCTACTGTAGAAGAAGAATGGGGTATCCTGGGATGCTACCAGTAAGACAGGGTAGCACAGCAGGGATGGATGTTTGTCAAGGTTCCCATGCCCATCTGCTTTAGGCCTGGCAAGAAGCCATGGCATGTTTCTGAGGTGTCTCTAGTGACTAAAATGTATTTTGTTCCCTTAAAATGTTGACATGTGTAAATGTTTTTCAGTACATTTCATCTGTTTGGATTCCATTAAAGGTTTAGGGCTATGTTTTGTGGGGGGAAAAAAAAAGGACTTTGAATATATTAGTTGTAAAATGATCCCTTCAAGCCCACTCAGCAAGCACACCTGCTATCCTTTCCTCCCCGCTTCATGTAAATCACATCCTTGCATAAAAACTGGTTTGGCTAACTGGCAGGTACTTGAAGTTGTGTGGTGCATGTTTCAACAAAGCAAAGCTGTGATGTCAAATAAATACCTTACAATATGCATTTCCAGGTTTTCCCAGGTTGTATCACCTGATTCCAGATGGGGAAATTACCTGCATTAAGATCAGCCGTACTGATCCCCATGAAAACTTGGCCATTAGGATTGTGGGAGGCAGTGAGACCCCTTTGGTTCACATTATTATACAGCATATTTATCGAGATGGGGTGATTGCCAGAGATGGAAGATTGCTGCCTGGAGACATGATACTGAAGGTACAGTACTGTGGAGGTAGGAGATGAAAATATCCCAAGAAAGAATAAGATTGTTTTAGTCAATCATGATGACATCTGCAATGTTGCATGCAGAAAGATGTTCAGTTCCTCTGCATGCTGTGATGATTTCATTAATTTCAACAGTTCTTGAGGCTCACAGATTTGTTTCTGTTTCTTATTCACTGCCAGGCCTCTCTGATTTTCCTCAAACATGGTAGATCCACAATGCAATGTAGTGCAATAGACTTTCAGCACTTCTGACCTGGTGGTGCAAAAGTTGTTTCCTGAAAGCAATGGCTGGGCTTTCTTCCCAGTTATTTTGTACTGAACCGTGGGCTTAAATCACCAGGATAAGGGGGCTGATCAGGGTTATGTTATTTCAGCATCTAACTCCTCTGTATGATGCATTCAATACCACAGAGCATTAGATACTGTCCACTTTATTTTGTGAGCGTTGCTCCACCAGCAGCCACAGGTGAAATTTCGAAGAACAAACTTGAGCAGCATCCAGGAATTAGCTGTTGACTGCTACTTCTGCTCCTACTTCTATAGAAATGTACAACAGATGAACAAGAATTAGGCTAGTGGTTAAAAAACATTTATATTGTGAATGAGGTCTTCAGCAAAAGCTTTTGAATGAAAACTGCAATCCCAGTTGCCCCAGCGACTTGCAGCTCAGCAAGGATGATAAATCATATTATTGCTTCAATCCTTAGAAGAAAGAGTGACTGGGGAAAATACTAGTTCCTGTCCTTGCTTTGACACTTTGATGGTGTATAGTTGGAGTGCACAGGTATATCCACATTGCAAACCAGGTGCAGTTCACCCAGGTTTTCCAAATTGCAGCTAAACATTTGAGCAGGCTGCTTTGTTCACTGTGGGCCAAACTGCCATTGATAGACTGGTGCTGGTTCCCAGGCTAACCAGTGTGGCATTAACTGGAGAAGCTGGAAGTGGCATGGACAGCAAGGTCTGATGTGCATAACTCAGGGTTTTCTTCAAGGTGGTACTCTGGTTGTCCATCCCACTGCCTGTTCTGGTATGCCTGGCTAGTGAGCAGTTCCCCAAGTCCTAATGACTTTTTCCACTACATAGTCTATGTGAGTAGTTATTAAGGATACCATCTCCTGAAGTTCAGAGCACCACCTGTAAGCCACTATGCTTTCCTTACTTCTGCTGACCCCAGCGGTAGCTGTGGACACTTGAGGCATGCCAAGGTTGTGCCATATCTTCTGTTTCATGTCAGACAGACCCTGGCCAAAGAGTCAGGATCACGATGTGGGCGTACTTCACTCTAGCACTGTATAAAAATGCCTCTGGATTGTGGTTCCAGGTGGCAGCTGGATGAGTGTCACCCAGCTGTGTGGTTCAGGGAGACTTTTTGTCCTGCTGCCAGCACAGAGCAGCACAGTTAATGGCACCACTGAGCCAAAACTGTTCCTGCAGGACACATCCAATCTGCACTATTAAGCTGTGACTGCAGCATGGATGGGCCCAGCTCAGCTCTCTCCTGTGGCTGACTGCTAAGGAATTTTCCAAGGATTCACAGGAATTTCAGCCCCATACTGGTAGAGCTCATGCTGTTCATAGTACCAGAGCTAGCAGCTTACTTAGTTGGGCTGTGTCTCTCTGACTGACTCCACCAGACTGCAGAAGGGACAGCCCTGTAATCTGCAAAAGCAAACACCAGCTGAATGCTGGGGAGCATTTCTGTTGCAGTTTGGACAGATTTCTTAATATTTAAATGGTTCAACCTATGCAACGTAAAAATACATGGGAATAACTTGTCTGATTTGGGTTTTCCAGCCAGCAACGAATTACAATCTTGCAACTGGTTTTCATTTAGCAATATAAAGTGCAATGCCTACTCACACTGGGTATGACAGGATTGAGACAGCTCATTTTTTCTCTTTCTTTTCCCCAGCTAAACTAAAAAAAGTCATAGCTATGTAGTGTTACTGCTACCTGATTTAAATCTTAACTGGGAACCACTGAGAAACTGAAAAGGTCTGATTCTCTGGTGTGGTAAATCAGCATAATTGGTAGAAAATATCCAGGATGTTTAAACTTCTACTTGAGGCTCTTTTCTTCATTTCAATTAGGGATTCATTAGTGGGGGGAATTTTTTTACTGTACCTAGAACATCTGGGAGATAAAGAAGAAGAGAAACAGCAGGAAAGTGGTAGGAGTGAAACAAAAGGCTGGCAAGGCAATTTGAAATCAGAAGCTAGTGGAATAAGATATTTGAAAGGATACCAGAGTTTGGGAAAGAGCAATAAGAAAGCACTAAAATAACATGTATGTCTGGAGAAAAAAAAGGGCAGAAACTGTCTGTACAGTGCATCCTTTCCTTGGGGGGAAGGCTGTTTTGCACCACAAACTTGAGCTCCTGTGTGACACAGTTTGAAATAGCACGTCACTTCATTTGAAGACATCTGTGTAAATAGATCTGCCCTCTCCAGTGCCAATTCAGAATAGACTGCCTTTCTGCTGCTGATTTATGCTTCTCTCTTCTAGGTAAATGGCATGGACATCAAAAATGTGCCTCACAACTATGCCCTGTCAATCCTGAAGCAGCCCTGCCACGTGCTCCGACTGACAGTGCTCCGAGAGCAGAGGTACCGATGCCGAAACAGTGGACTCTCCCTTGATGCTCACTGCAATAGGGATGACAGTTTCCATGTTGTGCTGAACAAAAGCAGTCCAGATGAGCAGCTGGGAATAAAGCTGGTCCGCAAGGCTGATGAACCAGGGGTATTTATTTTCAACTTGCTGGAAGGTGGCATGGCTGCCCGTGATGGACAACTTCAGGAGAACGACCGGGTGTTGGCCATCAATGGGCATGACCATCGGTACGGCAGTCCAGAGAGTGCAGCCCAACTGATACAGGTTTGTCATCACCACTTTGACCTGGGTTTTTGAACTGTGCAAAAAAACAGGCAGTGTTTTTTCACCATCCATGGCGAAGCAGGGGTCAAACATTAAGTTTATGTATTTGGAGAAGGGAAGGAGACATGTTGAGCTTGGATGAGAATTTACTCCTCTAAAAGCTCCTTGGTTTCACTGTGGCTACAAGGGTGAATATGGGCATGGAGTCTCATAGTGGTGCCTGCTACCATCAGGCTTCAGAAGTGTAAACTTCCATATACTCTGAGCATTACCAAAAAGTGATGCCATCTGCCAAAAGGAATGTCAACATGCACCCTGGGAGCACTGGGTCCAGCAGAGTTCTGACTCCCCCATCTCAGAAGGAATCACAGTGCTCCCTGGTGCAGCCCTGGAGCAGGCCAGAGTAGCCTAAGGCAATGGATGGCATGGTTTAGGATGAACATCACCCTCCCAGACTCTGTGATTTCCCATGGGTGTGTTTTACAACTGAAGGTAGCCCATACCTTATAGATATTTCTTACCTAAATCCAGCATATGGAAATCTAAATGTTTTAAAAAATGTATCTGTAGCTGTAGTTTTCATAAATCTGTATTTTTTGTGGAGAACTAATGGGGTGCCTCTGCAATCCACTGAGCAGTCTTAACACAAAACTGTCTGAAAAAAACCCTATGCCTTTTGCAGCTACACAATTGGCCAACTTCTTCTGAATTTCCCCTCCAGAACAATTTTCATTTGTTTTCTTTCTGTACAGACTATGTTTTTAGAAAGCTTCAACATAAAAAGCAAAGCCAAGAATCTTCTGTGGCTTTTATCTTGTATTTATAGCAGCTATTATACTTGTGCAATTTTAAATTTCATTTGGAGGCATGCAGTGTGTTCACATATTGAAGAATTTTATGTGCCTCAATAATGAAATGTCAAATCAGGCTGGCTGCTTCCCCTTTCCAACAGGTATAATCAGGGTAATAGAAGTCAGGCTGAAAGAAACATTTAAATACATGCATTTTGTGGAAATGATTTCTCTGATTCACAGTTGGTTGTAGCCAGCTTTTATTGAGAAGTTTATAGGATAGGTAAAGAAAATGTTGTCCCTTTGCATAATGCCAGTTGCTGAAATTCTGGTCCAGCATCTTTCTGAATTACTTTATGTAGCTCACTAACTGGGAGCAGAAGGTGGCAAGGGGTGGGAGTGGTTTAAATTCTCTGAGGGGAACAAGTCTGGTATGAAGATCTTTCTAAAAAACTGATATTCTTGGGACAGGTCTTTATGGCTACACAACAAGGCAACAGTTCTTCATAAGCAAAAACTACATGCAACCTAGAGATGACATGGAAAAAATCACTAACCAGACCATTCACATACAAGTGTTTCAAAATGCAGCTAAAGCCCTTGTTGGGTACCAAAGAGTGGATGTTATTTATAATAATGCTTGAAATGCACACCAGTGCCTGGGAATTTAAACATGCCCATCAAAGGGGAGACTCAGGTTTCCAAACAGTCAGCATTACATTGCATCGATACGACCTCTATGAATCACATTTGTCTAATGCAAAATTCCTGGAACCTGTGTCATTTTTGCCATGTTATTTCATCAATTATAATTTGCCTTTCCTGTTTCCATGTTGTGCCAGAGAAAAACCATTATATTGAAGCCACAAGTGTTTTGCATTTACTTCTTACACGAAGGGATGTTTCAGCCTCTCCTCTGATTTCTCAACAGCATCCTGCCTGTTCAAACCTCAGTGTGTCACTTGCAGTACATTGAGGTCTTCAAATTCATAGTGGTGGAAGCTACAAATACACCATTGGTTTCTTTAAAAACAGAACTAACATTCACTAAAAGGTGAAGGTGGCTTGTTAGACCAAGCACAGCTAGGAAAAAGCCAGATTTCTGTGGAATCTGATTAGTTTTGACTTTGAAATAATGAATGCTTGAGACAAATCTGATTCTTCAGGCCTATAGCAATTATATATTAGCATATGTGGAGCAGTTGTTAATCAGTAGATTAGGTGTCTGGCTCTTTATAAATTCAGTCACAAGAACTGAAATGAAGAAAATATGTACGTGCTAATTAGGAACGTGCACACATCATAACATTTGGGAGTTTGCTTCTTCCCATTTGTCATGTCATCTTTAGTCATGGCTTTGTGTCAGAAGTGGCATTTTAAATCTAAATAACGTGATATTCCACGTCTGTTTTCCATGAGAGTGACAAGAAAAGGAACAAGGTATCACATCAGTGGGTACTTGTGTGAGTGCATCAAACCGAGCTGCATGGGTTGAGCCAGACTTTACTGAACTGATATGTTCAACCTTCTCTCTCCTTCTTTCCCCCACTGCATTTCAGAGCAGCTGTGACAGACACACGAGCCCCACTTTGTCACGACATCTACCACCAACAAGCAGGTTCTGATGTGGAGTGTATCTGTGCTCCATCATCCCTGCGACAGATGGAGCAGCTTCTGCTGAAAGCAGCACCACTGCCTCTTTTTAAGATGCAATGGCCTACTAGATGCTCAGGAGTTGCCACATTATCTTTGTCTCCCTGCTTGATTTTCTTTGCTGTAACACAGATTTCAATTCTAGTAAATTGTTTCACCTATTACTTGCACTCAGTCTCAAAGCTAACCTCATTTCTTTAATTCTTGCTTCAACATAAAATATAAAGATTTGTGGGAAAAGCAAGTCTTAAGAGGGTGGGATCAGAATGAATCAGTAATGAATATTCTGATAAGCAGAAACATTAATGAGTTTTTATATGTACGTAAATACAAAAGCTGCTTTTGTTGTTTGGATAGCTTTTAAAAACATTCTGGACTTCTGAGAAACTACTCCACTGACCTGGGGACAAATGTGACATTGCAATAGAGACTCTTGTTGAACTTTTGCTAGTCATTCTACAGGAATTAATCACGTTTACAACCTTTCTCTAAATAACCAACTTTGAGGCTTACCATGTGGCAGCAGATGAGTTTCAAAAAAAGTTGCATTAAGCTGAAATTGTTTGTTTTAGACAAAACTGGATGTTCATGGGGCCACATGAAATCTCCCTTGGGAGATTTAACCTTCTATCACTCAGTTTCATCTCAGTCATATTACAAACTAGGGACTGGGGTGGTTTCCTTTCTCCCAAGGTACAGCATTCTGCTTTTGAGTACCAGCTAAGTCCAGAGTCCACAAATAAATATTCCATAAAAACAGATCTGGTAAAAATACGTAGAAAGTTATCCTGAAATACTTGTGTATGCACCAAGTGATATATGATGAAGGTGTGTAGATTCGAGTTTCTGGTGAAAAGGATAACATCCCCCAAGATATTGGAAAGTAACAAAGAATTGCACATTTTTAACTTCATTAGAAATAGCACAGCCTGGACATACAGCTTTCAGGCTTGAAGTTGGAGGTTTAGGCAAGATAGGTTACTTTAACTTAACAAACATGACATTTTTCAAAAGTGTTTTTTTTTAATCTCTTGGCTACTGCTATTGAATTCAGCTCCAGAGAAGACAAACCGAAAATCCCAAAGGTTTCCTCTGGCTTCTGTTAATTGTCTGTGGGAGATTTGATTTCAATAGCACAACTGCATCTGGGTTTGTTTTCCAAACTGCT
This sequence comes from Acanthisitta chloris, assembly GCF_000695815.1. Taxonomy (NCBI): domain Eukaryota; kingdom Metazoa; phylum Chordata; class Aves; order Passeriformes; family Acanthisittidae; genus Acanthisitta; species Acanthisitta chloris. The sequence goes on from NW_008667773.1 coordinate 9,683, forward strand.
TCTTCAGTGCCAGCTTTCCTTGGAGCTTCTCCCCAGTGAGCAGGGCATGTCACCATGCCAGCAGGCAAGGCAGGAGGTCTGATGCCTCCCCTGGGCTGTAGTACCAACAAGCATTGCCACTGCAGCCCCAGGGGGATCAGACCTCCAGATGTGCTTGCAGAGGACTCCATGCTGGTCCTTGGTTATAACCTGGGAACAAGCAGGCAGGAGTCCCTCTGGAGACTGCTTCTTAAGGGCCCCTCCTGCCTGGCACAACAGCACGGTCTTTAGCCTAGAGAGAAGGTTTCCTGATTCACAGATGCAGAGGGGATTTATGTTCAAATATACCCAGAGCGAGATTAAGACACAAATGAGGTCAGATGTTTGTAACTAAAACTATAACTCACTTTATTAGCATCGAAGGGAGAGACAGAAAGAGGGAAGTAAGACAAGGGGAGAAAAATGCAAAGGGAATTGCAAGAAGCAAAGAATAGTCACCACCATGGATCCAGCAGTGTCCCATTAGCCCATGTCCTCTTCAGTGGGGAGAGAGCTCCGTCCAGGCTCAGGAAAGGCTTGCTTATATCACTTGAGGTGGCTATTGTTCCTGGGCATATCTGGACATACTGCTCAGGTGACATTCTGCTGCTGTCCATGGGCACATCTGGACATGCTGTTCACATGACATCCAGTTATTGTTCCTGGGTGTGTCTAGGCTTGTTGCATGGTGCTCCCATGTATCTTGCCTCAGGCCAGCAGTTTCTCTGTGTTGAATTGCCACACTGGCAGCTCTACCCATGTATATTGTCTGTTTTCCTTCTGTGCCTCACAGAAGGAGATTAGAGGATTAATTTTTATGTCTTCTGTGTATGCTTCTATAGCATTGAAATTATTTCTACATTGCTTTTCATTTCAGTTAAGTGTATTGGTTTGCCCTTATGGCAGACATCTATGATTTACCCAGCTAAATCCCACTACCTCTCAGCCTTATCTTTGTATCACTGTTGTCTCAAACAGATTCATGTGAGCCTCACTGAGGGGACAATAAAGCAATTTCCTTCTAGGGAAACAGTGCTGATTTAATAAAACAGTAAAAATATCACCTGTACACAGAATTAATATTAGTATATTAGGCACACACAGAACACCTTAATAATAGTGAGCAAACATAACTCAGTAGAAGCATTGCAGCACCTCTTAGGCATGAAAGTATTATGACTCCATTGTGCAAAAAGGCCTAGAAGCTCTTTGAGCTTGTGTTAATTGTTGTTGAAGCTCCTCTTCCTAGAGTGAGAGTTTGAAGTACTTTCCCAGTCTAGACTCTCACTCTATGCTTGTTTGTGTCATCCTTCTTTCTCTGTGCTCTGGTGCAGTGGTATTTTATTTCTCAAAATGGTTGCACAACCCTTTCTTCAAGTATCTTTACCTATGTCACACTCATTGCATGCAGGTGGACTTACTTACACTGTTTATTTCCCACTTTCATCAGCCAAGGCTTAAGCACATCCCTCATTACAGGGTTAATTGCATCTTTTTCAACATTTCCACCTATCAGGTGACAAAAACTCTGGTTGTCTGTCTGTCTCCTGTGGCAGGCACACTGCTGTTCTGCAGTGGTGTATGTAGGTGTGTGTGAGAGCTGATCACCACTCGCTGTGGTGGGTCACTGCTCCCAACCCAATTTACGGCACGTAGGAAGGGTTTTTTAGAATTAGCACCCAGTTTTCAAGAGAAGTATTAATTAGCTGGCAGTAAGCTTTTATGGATTTCGTTCACCTGAACTGATCCTACTCCTTTATGTCATTGCATCCACATTAGTGGGAAAGCCAAACAATGTTTAAAGGATGCCTGCATTTTGTGAACCCTCTGGGGCTGAGGTGCACGGGTTTATTGCACTAGAGCAGTGGGATTCACACTGTATTTCCTCCCACAGGCCAGCGAGAAGCAGGTTCACTTCGTGGTGTCACGGCAGACCAGGCAGCAGACCCCTGACATCCTGCAGGAGACGGGCTGGAGTTACAGTGGCAGTGGCCTCCAGCCCTGTCCTTCTGACAGAAACAACCCTGGCAAGGTGAGGGCACAGGCACTCATGTGGTTTCCCTGCCATCTGTGGGACAGGGCATCTAGTGTTTTCATGTCTCAGGGTGTTATCTCTGGTTTCTGTCACCACAAAGAGTGTGTCTTATTTTGCAATGGAAATATAAAAGCTGTGCTCCTCATTATTTATCTGCTGGTTCTACCTTGACTCTGCCTGGGGTGGGCAGAGAAGGAGAAGGCAGTGGTGGGGCAGGGGCTGACATGCACACAGCATCCTGGCTATGGGCATAGACCTGGCCAGCAGTGTGAGCCAACACTCAATGCACTCCAACAAAAAGAAAGAAGTTTATCTAAAGTTTTTCCATCTGGATCAAGGTCTTCAGGCTAAAAGCTTTCATACACTGGCCTGAAAGATTTCCATAAGCTGCTTGAAAATTATGGTCATTACTTTTATTAAGAGACCCTGCCCTGACCCAGATGGCAGTTTGGCAGCAATTGGTAGCTGTGGTCTCTCTGGCTGCTGTGAGCATGGTGAGTTTCTGTGGAGCTTTGGATGCAAAACATGTTGGTTCTGCTCTGGCTGCACCTGGAATTTGCATGGTATGAGAGTTACAAGGGCCAGCAATGTGCAGCATGGCTGGACCTGACCGGGGCCATGCAGCACAGTGCAGCCACCTCACCCATATATAGCTCTGGTTACCAAACTGTCCCTCCACCTGCTCCTGTGCACCCAGTTACATCGTGTGTGTAGTGCATTTAGACTTGCAATATGCTCTCTGCATAAGGCAGAGAGACACTGATGGTCAAACATATGAGGTTTTGATGTCTAGTGCAGCTAGAGCTTTGAAATACATCTTCTGAGTTTACTCAATGTTATTGCAGGAACTGAATTTGTTAATTTCAGTAAATTTAAAGTCACATGCCTGGCTAATTTGCATTAATTGCTCTGAGTGTCACCACTTAAGCAAATCCATTAAAGCCTGACCCTGTGCACCAGTGCCAGGGGTGCATCAGGGAGGTGAACAGGCAGGGCTTAAATTCATCCTGCCTGATGGGCAGCCAAATGTGTCCTTAAAGCAGCCTTTGGCCCAAATACTGGGTGCATGGCTGTCAGCCAGGGGTAAAGTCTAGCTCTGGATTTTACAAATGTTAGAAGATACCCATTTTTTCAGGTTTTTTAAAACTACATTATTCACTGGTTTTGTGTGTTTAAAAGTGCTAGTCTATATTAATCTATTTTTAGTTTTTCTTTTCCCCAAAGTCACAATTGCAGCCCTTGTTAGGTGGGAGTGGATCAGGAGGAGTTAAACCAGAGAACAGTCAATGCTCAGTAGCTACTACTGGGTAGCAAGTAGTGCCCAACTAATCATCCATCTGCAAGGCATTACTTCCTAATGAAATAATGATTTCCTTAGGGAGATACGTGTAGGGCAGCAATTAGCTTGTGTGGCTACTGTATGATTTCTAGGGAAGATCCAGGCACCTGCTAGCACTACCATGTTGATCTGATTAATTGATACCACATGGGATTATTTGGGAACTTGACTTGTCTTCCATAATCTGCCTGAGATCCTCATTTTCTCTTCCTGTACCAAGGTGTTAGATAGGTGTTCTTGGTAAATCCAGCATTATTTTGGGTAGCTGTGAGATTGAAGGCACAATGTTGACTTTGCAACAGTCCTTTAAAGACTAATGACTAAGTGTTTTAATGACTAATGAATCATATTTTGTTGGATAGGCTTTTAGGGGGATTTCCAGTTTGCCATGACTGGGTGTGTTGCTCTGGGCTTTTGGCCAGTGCCACCATTCGGGCACTTTCCAGGGAAGATCACAGCCAAAAATGAAAATTCTGAGCTGTTCCTACCTGCATTTGTCTCTGTGTGTGTGCAGGGGGAGGGCTTATATTGGAGAAAATGCTCTGACAATGGATCAGAAGATCAGTACAGCTGGTGGACATGATAAGCTTCAGGCCCTGTGGGCTTTTGGTCTGATACAAACATTACTGGAGTATTAGTTGCCCTTTTATAGGGTATGTGTGTGTGCTTGCAAGCCTAGGGCCTGTACAGTCTCCCCTTGCAGTGCATGTTCTGCCCAAAACAAAGGGAATGCATGTTGGCTGGACTTCACTGTCAGGGGATCTTCCTACGTGTTGCATGGTTTGATGAGCCTGCTACCTGTTGCCATCAGTGGGATTGCTTTATTAGGTGTGGTTAATAGAGAGATTGCTAGCTGACTTGAATTCTGGTGAATTTTAAGGTGTTGTTTCGCCCCCTGAGCTTACCATAGGAGGTGATATTAGCAGGTCAGGATTGCTGTCTTTGAGGGAAACCTCACTTGCTGCAGAGCATGTATGTAAATGTGGACTGAAATCTGCTCTCAACCCTCGTCTGTATTAAGCACCAGGAATAAACTCTAGCTTCTAGCAGCCATCTGGCTCATGTGACAGCTCAGGAACTGCTTTTGGCCAAGCTGTTGGCCTCATGACAGCCCACCTCCCTCTGCAAGGCGTGAGGAGACAGCTCTCCTCCAGACCAACACAACCAGCAGTGTGGCCCACAAGGCACTGGATGAGAGGAGGACGATCTGTTGTGACCATATCCTTCTCTGGTGGCAGTGATGCAGGGCATATGGTGTGCTAACAGCTTGGTCCTGCACAGGGTCCCATGGATCGGTTTTCCTGTGTACAGAGATAGGGGAAGTCCAGCCCAAAGTGTTCTGGCTGCTGCCTGGATTCAGAAAAGAGATGTCAGAAACACTTTCCTGTGCAGCTGGGGTTGCTAAGCCAGGGTGTAATGCATAAATGGGCCAAATTCAACTCCTTTGAAGTCAGTGGGAGCTTTTCCATTAATTAAACAGCTCTTGTTTTTAATTGGAACTGTTTTACTCCTTTCTAACAAATTGGCTAGTATTTAAAGCAAAAAAAAAACAAAAAAAAAAAAAAAAAAGAAAAAAAGTTGCTCAAGCAGGCAGTATTTTTGACCATACAAGCAGGTTAGCCTTCAGGTGAAGTACATTTTCCAAACACACAGCTCTATGTCTTTCGCCTGCAAGACACGTGTCGTGGCTTTGATGTTGAGATAATCTGCTGTAAGTATTTATTTTCCAGTAAATATACAAAAAAAAGGGAAAAAATCTTGAGGAGGAGATGAACTGTTATGTTTTTCTTCTCCTGACCTCTGAGGTCACTTCAAAATGACAGAGAAGGACAATTGTTTAGAAGAGAATGCATTGAAATGCAGTCACAGATAAACACTGCCTTTTAACTGGTTTACTTGCTATCAGTGGTACCTCCAAGCAAGCTCTACGTGTGTTTACTAAAAAAGGCTTTACTTTCCTTTCATCACTGCCTTCATCTCAGCCAAGTTGCCCCAGCTCCTTTCTATCTGCAACCATGTAAAAAATGACATGTGGAAGAGTAGCTTCAAAGGAAAATTGGTCCTCCATGGCTGAGGATACAAGTGCCAGTACTTTTGTAATTCTTCACTGAAATGGAGCAGGGCAATTTGTCCCAAGCACTGCTTTGAAATCTGTTTCTCTCTGTACCAGTTCCTCAAAAAATAGTGGTAAATCAGCTATTGCTCTAATGTTTTTGTGGTCTGGGGCGTGATGGATGCTGCATAACTAACAGGACTGATCTGTCGCTCAGAGCTGCAAGTATAAACCCAATTTGATGTTTTGCTACAAAATTTCACACTGTAATTTTGTGAAAATTAATGGTGCCCCTATCTTGCATGCTGCAGGAAGAGGCCTTTTCCTGATGGAAAGCCATTACTTCCAAGGGAAAAAGGACAAACATGGATATAACATTAAGTTTAGTTTGCATAAAGATAGAACTACTATGTTTAAAACATTTACACCTTAAAGACAAAGGTGAAAGGTTAAAACTATCTGTATCAGAACACTTCTTTTTTTTAAAAAAGGGAATGTTTTAAAACATTTCTAGGTTCTGGCACAATGCCTGTATTCTTCATGGACCAGGTCTGGCATGTCCAAACAACTGTATTACTTTGTTTTTTGTCCCAGTGACTGAGATAATTCCTTTTTTTATTGAGCCTTTAGCCTTTTTTATTCCTGGAACTCTATGGCAGTCACTGTCCACCTGCTCAAGCATATAGAGAACCTTTGATAGGCTGCTAAAAGGTCCTGAGTTTTGTTGTTGATGTTGCATCACAGAAATTTTGATGTGGAGTTAGTTCCAGCAAACATAGCTTTTTAAAAAATCATAAATCAAAGGCATAGACTGCCCTACTCCCATAAAAATATTCTTTCTGTACTCTTCCTTTGTCCATCATTGTCACTCAGGGAGACATTGTGGACTGATCTGCTCCAATTTCTGTGCTGCTGGCCCAGGAATCAAGATGAAATGTCTTTATGGGATGTCAGATTTCTAAGAAGAGATTAATGTGGCTTTAAATGCGTTTTATAGATTATTTTTGTATATTACAAATGTGAGGTCACATTTGTGAATAAGAAGTGTTTTTTTAAAATACATTTGAAATATAACTAGAAATGTGTCTACATACGAGCCTGGAATGGATGATGCTGTTTCTGCAAGAGGGGCTGGGATTGTTAGGAGTTGATGTCACTTTATAAAATACTTCAGGAAAGCAAAGCAATTAACATTTAAATCCAGGTTTTATTTGTCTTTTGAACTCTTCTGTAAGAACTGGATGCATTGTAAACATGACATTCAGTTCACAGGTTTTGTTGGAGCTTGTGCTGGTTCTCCATCCTGAGGGGACCTCTGGGTTTGTTTCACCCTCACCCATACACAAGTTATTGCGAAAGTGGCAAACTTTTCCTGTTCAGGAGGAGACATATGGGGATGGCTGTCCTCAGACAGTAGAGGTGGCTGTCCCCAAGTGACCTTTTAAGCACTAGCACTCAAAGAGCATGATAGTGATATTGAGAACTTTTTTTTCTTTTTAAATCAGATTCCTCATTCACATTTCAAAGACCTACTTCTATTAATCTCAACACTAAAACAACAATGATTTCGGTGGGAGCAGTGCCTGACTTTAACTATTAAAACACAGTTATCTTGGTGGTAGCTCTGGTTCCACAGATACTGAAGCCCTGGAGAGAGTCCGGCCTGCTGTCTGGCCAGGCAGCTGGGATGTACTTTGGTATTCCCTCAAGAAATATTCATTTTGATAGAAAATGCCTAAACTGTCAGGGAGGTCACCATGCTCACAGTGTGTTGTTGCTGTTTTGTCCATCACAGAGCACTCTCCACACTGTCACCTGTCACGAGAAGGTAGTGTCTGTCCGGAAGGATCACACAGAGTCACTGGGAATGACTGTAGCAGGAGGAGCATCTAACCGGGAGTGGGATTTGCCTATCTATGTGATAAGTGTTGAACCTGGAGGAGTTATCAGCAGAGACAGCAGGATAAAAACAGGTAAAAAGAGGGGATTTTCAAAGCCTGCTTTAAGTCAAGGGCTACTTTTGAAAAAGGGAGGGATAGTGAAAGGGCATCACACTCTGACATCTTCAACCATCCCATGGATTTTGGGATGAGTTGGGTTAGAGAGTGTCAAGTCAGCTACCAGAAAGGGCATAATATGCAGTAGTAACCATCTCTGCAAAGTAGGATGTAGAAATATTCTGGTAGAAGAAGAGATAAATAGTTTTTTAACAGGAAAATGAGCTTGCGCCACTATCTCATTACTACTGAAATATTCATTGTGCAACCTTGATGTGTTTTTAATGTAAATTTTTGTGCTTATTTGTCATTGTATTCATGACTTTGAATGAAATATACAGGAGCAGAATTCCCATCATATATGGAGCAATGTTAGTGCCTTGTGGCTCAACAGCATGCCTGGAAACATTGGCTTCATTAGTTCCATTTGGCTCCTGATGGAACAGAGTGATAAAGTTAATAGTTTCTCCCCCTCTGCATGAATAAGCCTTTAGAGTAAGATGAGGAACATATTTTACCAGCTGGTTTTGTGGGAATAGGTGGGCAGTAGAGGAATGGTGACACACTCAGGTTTCAGGATCTTACATCTTCATGAGCCATGTACCTCAACACCCTTCATCCAGCAACCACACGGCTTGTTTGCCCTTCATCCCATATGATCAGCTTCAGCCCAGTCCCTGCCTGGAAGCTGGAGGGAAATCCTGAGTGTGAGGGAAGTGAAGGCACCCAAGAATGGTGCAGAATAGCTGCAGCCCAGCTGGGTCCCATGAGCCTGGGTCTCAGCATCCAGCGTTGTTACATGTGGGAACCTCCCCTTTGTGGCTGCTCATCAAAACTCATGTAAGAACATAACAACAGGAGCAAAACAGCAGGTTTCCCCTTTCCCCCTGCTGGGAAATGACTGCATCTCAGTGGGGTACACTTCATAAAAAAGATTCATCATGAGGCAGCATGGAAAATTCAGCCTCGTTAATTCAATAAAATTAGAAACAAATGAATACGTGATGTTATAACAGTGTCATAAGCCTCCACAGTTTAGAGCAGCCCTTAGGGTTGTTGTCCTTCTCATTGGGGCAGACCACAAGAAGAGGTTAATGTCCATGTCACACTACCTGCCTGCCTGGAGAAGCCAAGCACAGAGGGAGCCCAGGGAAGCCCTGGCGTGGGAACCTGCTGTGAAGAGTAGCAGAGCACTTAGCACTGTGGCTGCTTGCATGACATTAATGATGTCTTTATTGTTCTCCCTCTAGCGACTGAGGTCATCTTTGCATTTTTCTCCCGAGCTGCTGTGCCTACGTTATAAATAAGGCATACAGAAGGATGTTTTGGCTTGCGGTCATTCAAACACACATTAATATGAAAATAAAAACACGTTATTCCACAAAGCAAACTTTGGAAAGAGCCAGCTGGTGTGGCAGACCTCAGATTAGGGAGAACTGGGAGAAAAACACCTTTGAGCTGTCAGGTTTCAAGCTCAGATTGAGTACAAAGGTTTTTAGCTGGAAGTGGACTTCAAAGGCCTGGACTAGCATCAGGTGGCCTGTACCAAAGCTTGTTGGTACAGCAGGACCCCAGCTGTTCATTCACTTCCAGATGCAGGACATGACATGACAAGAAACTAGGACCAGTGCCTCTGTCCAGCCTGGCAGTGCTCCTGTGTACAGGGATCTGGCCCCTTCTCTCATGCCTATGGCATGTTTACTAGCATATGCTTCACATCCACGTTAAATGATAGGATTAACAAACAGCCTCATCAAGCAGCAAGCTCTTGGCTATGGCCTTGACTCGCTTGTTTGTGGGAGTGAGGAGAGGATCCTGGAAACACTTGCATGGTTTTTTATCATCCATTTTATTGGTCTCAGGTGACATCCTCCTGAACGTGAACGGGATTGACCTGACGGGAGTCAGTCGGAGTGAGGCCGTGGCCCTGCTGAAGAACACCAACTCCTCAGTGGTGCTCAAAGCCCTGGAGATGCGAGCGTGCGAGGCCCAGGAGGAGCAGGGTTGCCTGCCACCCCCAGAGGCCACACAGGCAGCCTCTGAGAGCAGCGAGTGGTCACCTTCCTGGGTGATGTGGCTGGGGCTGCCACGGTAAGTCCACAGATTGTATTCTTTTGCTGAAGGGGAGTGGGAGGAAAGATTTGTATTTTCTGGCTATTCTTTCTTTTGGCTTGATTCATTGCACTGACATCTTAATTAAATCCAGGCTCTGTCACAGACTTGACTCTAAATACCTCCCTGTCGTAAATGGGTATGTGTGCATGGCAAAGTAGACATACAGTTTCCCTTGCAAGGGAGGATAGGATCCTGAATTGTTTCAGTCTTGAAAACATCACTGGCACTTAAGGAGTGAAAGGAAAACCTTGCAGGGATACAGGAGCTTGCTGAACTGGTGTCTAGGCTTGACCACCCTGCTGAAGGCAGAACTACCCCTCCTGCAACTCTCAAGCTGCACAGCCCTTCTCCTTAGCCAAATCCAGCTGAATTGTTTGACTTTCCCCAGATGTTGCAAAGTGCGTGCAGTTGGCCAGTATCTCCAAATCACCTCTTTTAACCCCACCCCCGACTGAAAGAAGTACATTTGTCGTACACAGGAAGCAGCTGTGTTGTCATTTCAGGAAGGATAATAAAGGCCGCGTTGCATGCCGCTAAGTTCTCTCAAACATACGCAGTGTGCAGGGTGTAATACCTGCAGGTTCCGTGACATTTTGTAATGTATGAGATGCAGACATGTTGGGAATCTGTGAATATGTAAAGCTAGCATCACAGAGTTGAAACTGATATTTGATTTTAAGGAACAAAGAATTTAGCTCACAAGTTCCTATTGACTGTACTTCTAACTTTGGCAGCAGTTCAGCATGTCTCTTTTACGGGAGGGCATCATCCGTCTGCAGAACAAGTGGACTTCTGCTCTAGGCACAGTTTCAGGACTCCATTTCCCAGTCTTGCATAACAGGTTAGATGTTTTCCCTCCTTCTGGTCTGAGCCATTTTGAGCTTATTCAACTTGCAGCAAGGTCTACTGTGAGGGCCAGATGTGTTTCAGGGCATGGTCTGAGGCTAATGACTGTATATCGTGCTGAAGCACTGCAAGAGCAGAAGGCAGGAAGGCTGCGTGTCTGTCACCCATAGGCAAAAGGTTCCTCCTTCAGTGGAGAGGAATATGTCCTTATTCCTTTAAAAGAAAAGGCAGTAAATGAATGACCCATAACTTGCTACCCCAGGCAATGGTAAACTTTCTTCACCTAGTCTCTCTGCAGACAGGCAGGCCCAGGGAGGTCCTCCTTCCTGCTCACTTCTTCTGCACCTCTGCTATTGATCAGCAGCATTGTGAAGGCAGTGGAGTATGGATAAAGCTCCCAGCAGAGAGACAGAAACATGCTAGAAAAGTTATAGATGCTGCAAACTGCAATGCTGAGTCTTGCCTTCCATCACCATCCTTTGCTAGGTGGACTGAAACAGCCTCACCCTGCCTATGCCACCTTCACTGGGCCCTGTACCAAACCTGAGCTGCCTGGTCATCATTTCCTACCCACAGCTGCTAAGTTCCCATATCCCTAGCAAGGTGGTGGAGATGAAGGACAGAGCTCCATAGTACTGCAGGCTTGCACCCAGGGCTCACATCGGTCAGTCCCACTTTCCAGTTTAAGAAAGAAAAGGTGGTTTTCATGTTTTAAGAACAGTCTTTGAGCTCACTCTGTCCTCCTTCCTCTGAAAGCTGGCATTCCCACCCCTTTGGTCTGAAGGAAAACTAGCCCCACTGCCAGCAAGGCTGAAGACAGGATTCATTGTAACTCTGTCCCCAGCTGCGATGCTGTGCATGGAGCACAGCCCTTCTCCTTCAAATAAATGTAGGGAGATTGGTATGCTGAGCAGGTACACCACTCTGAACATCAGACTAGGTCCTAAGACAGGGACCAATGCTGATTAGATGTGCCAGTAACAACGGTGCACTGTATCCTTATTAGTAGCTGGTTGGTTGAGTAGGGGCAGGCAAAGATTGGGTTTGGGATTGCTCATTAGGTATTATCAAACCCTTCAGTCTTCTCAAGCATGAGTGGTCTCACCCTCTTACTCCTGCACTGATTCTCCAGGGCCCACCCCAGACATCTGGAAATCCTTCAACAAGTTCTCTCACTAGAACATGTATCACGTTAACTCATGCTGCTCCAGGCTAAGCACTTAACCTTTCCTTATCTGGCTTTCAGTTTCTTTTGGCAAGGATCACTTCCCACTAGATCTCAAGGTATTGCAGCAGCCTCATGATATTTCCCAGGCTGTAAGAGAAAATTATTCTCTGTCCAAATAGACAGCTGGCAGGTCCATCTTGGCAAAAGTGCCCAATGTGCCGCTATGGGGCAAAATGGTTAAGATTCACCTACTTTAATTAAAACCATTTACCAGAGAGACTGCTCCAAGATATGTGAGTCTAAGCATGTTTGGTACAGCTGATGGGAAAGTAGAAATGTCACAATCATGGCTATACAGGATCATGTGAGGTGCTTGGGAAGATGGGCAGAAAGGGGACATCTACATAAGGCAAGCTGAACAAATAGAAAAGGTGGTAAAACTGGTAGGCCAGAAACAGGCATGATTCAAAAAGAGGAGGCTGGATGGTGGATTATTTAAACTCTGTCCAGAAGATATGGCTTTGGACAAGCCCTAGCAGTGCAGTGTGTGCATCTGTTCACAGCAAGCAAGCTGAGAAGTGCAGAGGCAGCTTGACCTCATGATGCAGAGTGAGATGTTGAGGTGCAGGAGACCAAGGGGAGAGGAGAGTCTTTGTTTCTGTCTTCCAAAAAAATGGAGTTTTGATGAAACTCCTGTGAAGAATGGTTCCATAAAATAGGCTGAGTTGAACTAAACACTAGAGCCCTCTGTCCATGAGTGATGAAGTAGAAAACAGGCTAACATTAAAGTTACATCATTAAAAGTAGCTTACTGTAAATGCCTGAT
>NW_008667773.1:22108-26818 GCF_000695815.1 Acanthisitta chloris
GCCTGCATGCATATTAGAGATGGGCACAGACAAGAGACACAAATATTGAGAGTTAGGGAATTATACCATTTTTCTGGATCAAGTTGGTAGCAGCACAGTCAGACAAGTTTTCCAGCCCCTAGCACTGCAGTTTAAAGACTTGGAAAAGCCATCTTGCATAATTTAACATTTATGGATCTCACTTACATTTCAGTCCTTTCCCTGTGAGATCTTACAATTGGCTTTTGTCACTTTTGTATGGCTTAATAATACATAAACAGATCCTCTGTTCTTTCTGTAGCGCAATCCAATGTGGTGGTTATAAAATAGACACACATGTGCATCTGACTTCTGTCAAAACTTGGCCTGCATGTGAGTGGTGAGGCTGTGGGCTGGGCATTGGGAGGAAACAGTGATGCAGGACCTTAAGCATTCTTGCCCAAAGACTTGTTTCAGGGTAGCTAATTTAATTGTTTGCTGTTGAGGAAGATAGGTCTCTTTTATTGTTGGAGAGACATGTTGTTGTTGAAGCATGCACAAAGGAAATAATGGGGAACAGCTGGTGAAAAGCATTTCCCCAGCTCTGTGATGCTTCTTCTACTCTTGCTTGGTTTCCTGCTCTCCTTTCTTTGCTCTCCTCACATTTCTTTCCCTCAGCTAGCACTTAAAAATACTTTATAGATCATGCTGTCATAACATTTACAAATATTAGTACTTCACACGAGTGCTTTTCTTCATCTGCAAAGTGAGTTGAGAAAGACAGGAGGTGGCCAAAGTAATTCCATAAACCAGGGGTAGAACAAGCCATAAAACATGGAATTAGGGCAGAAACTCCCTCAAATTTAACTCAATCCAGGCTCCAGCGTTCTGATAATCTCAAATATTACTATACTCCTCTGCCACTTGTGTAGTGCAATGGGGCAGGGGTTTTCATACCTGTTATTGCTGAAGTTCTCCTGCAGCTGGGCTGGTTTTCATCCCCACAGTGTAAGTCTACTTGTGCTTCATGAAAAGCAGCAGGGAATTGTACGTTTAACTGCTCAAAACCAGGGACTTGTGAATTCCTCGTGCATCAGTAACTGATGCTCAGCTGTAGTATTTCTTAGGATAGGACCCTGTGGCTAGACACTGTATATCCCCAAATCTTGCAAGCTGGTTTCTTTCAAGGCAGAAGGTGGTTCTTCTTGGACCAGTTGCAGTTTAGTGGGTTATGGCAGTTCAGCTGGCTCAAAACACAAAGACTGGGGTTCTCATTACCACACAGAAATAATCCACTCAGACACACGAAGCATCTTCGGATGACAGAAGTGCTTATTTCCTTTTCTCGCTGTGGCACCTTCTAGCTTGTCTTTATAATTAAACTGACCTAAATGAACTGACTCCCTTTGGGCTGCTCCTTGCTCAGGCAGAGTAGGCAGTTCAGAGCAAGCAGCCCCCGTGTTACAAGCAGCTCAGCTTTGCACACTCTGCCTGCCAGGAGCCTTTTCACATTTCTGACAGTGCTCACAAACAGCTGATGGATGAGGCACTGCCATATTTATACCTCTATCCCATAGGATAGAAATAAGAAAACATCAAGTTAAGGACATAAACACTTCCTAGCCACTCCTGTCAAGAGTCAGTCTGTAGCTATGGCCAGCATGATGGGTTGGACCTGCCTGCAATAATAACACCCACAGCAGGATGAGAGAAAAGAAGAGAGCAAGAAAACACATGGGTCAAAGGAAAGACAAGGGAGACCATTTGCCCATTACTATTGTGGGCAGAACAGACTTGGCTTGGGGCACTTCAAGCATTTAATTACCAATTTGGATATTGAAAAGCAAAGATGTAAGCACTGTGGGAAAATCCCTTTCCTCCCCTTTTCACAAACTCTGAGGACCATGCAACTGATAACCTCATAGACTGCATGTACAGAATGCACATAAGCCTTGTTTTATTTCACTGCATTTTCTCCTCCTGCCTTTACCTGCTTGTCTACTCCTTTTCTAGGATTTAGTTGATCACCTTTCAATTTCAGCAATGTCCTCCCTAAGGCTGTGAGGGTAGCACTGGCACCAGAGACCCCTCCCTCAAAAAATCAACAATAAGTTATAGCACTAATGGCTGAATCCTGGCATTGCTCAGTCGTGACCTTGATAAGTGCCATCAAACACAGAGGGTTTAAGTGATTTTGCACATTGAAGAAGGTCACAGATGGTAAAGTAATGTCTGGCTGCTGAGGAAAGAAGCAAATGTCACCTGTTTATTACATTAGCAGCCAGTGAATTCTTGTGCAAATATTACATACCTACCATCCTGGCAGCAGGTGAATATTTGTAGGTCCTGGGGGACTAATCTAGTATTACTATAAAATCCTGCTGTGAAAGACAGCAAATGCACTCTGTCTTTGACAAACAATTTCTAGAATGCTAGACATATTGGTCTTTAAGACAAAGACCTTTGTCTTATCCTTCTACAGAAGTGTCAGCTACTTCTTAGAAACCTAAAAAGTCTCTGACTAGATCTTGTAACAGTTGCTTGCTGTAGGTCAGCTTATATTTTCAGATGTGGAGTAGCAAATGGATTTTCAGGCTCCTAAATCATTTTTGGATATACTGCTAATGAGGAGTGGGTTAAGTACTATGGACTGTAAGTTCTATAACTCACTCTGTGACTAATGAATTTAACTTGGTCAAAAAAAGGTAACAGAATGAGTATTGAAATTAATGTACTCAGAGCAATGGGAAACACGTAAGAGTCTAACACTGTTCTTGCTTTCCCCTGTTCCTAGTTTCAGCTAAGCTTTGACTCAGCATAACTTGAAGTATCACAATATACATTCAAAAGACAAATGAATGGATTGGATTTCAGTTCTCTTACCACAAAATTTTGTGTTAATTATAGTGAGGACAAGCTATCTTCTTGAGAGCAGCCTCAATATTCCAAAGCACTGACTGACATGGATCCAAATTTCTCTCATCTTCCATGCATAAATTAACAAGAAAAGCTCAGGATCCCTTCTCCCACCAATACTTGTTTTTATGTCATCTCTGTCATTTTTGTAATTCACTGCATTGGCCTTAAAATGATTTAGCTTTGCCATGCACCATAGCAGTAAGTGCCTGACCACTCTGATGTAGTCAATCACATATAGCCTCAGATCTGGAAGATAAACAAGCCCTGTACAAGCTAGGTGAAATACAGTTTTCTGGATTGCTGGTTTATGAACACTAAATCCAGTCTTAAGTGCTTTCCTTCATCACACCAACTAGATCATTTGCATACATTTTTATCTTATAAAACAACTTGTTTAATATTTTAACACCAAGATTATCTAGTAATTTTACTTTTGGGATAACTGGTTGTGGAAAGTGCCACTACTAAAATGTAAGTGTAGGTGTTTAAAACAGTGGAACTATCATGCTGTTTTTCATCTCCACTCTATGTGCACATGAAAAGGCAGCTTCATCATTAATGGCTCATCAAAATCAAAAGTTAACTGTAAGACATTTCATTAGACTGGTTTGTTTCAGGTATTTGTACAGCTGCAAAGAAATTGTATTACGAAGAAATACATCTGGAAGTCTTGGCTTCAGCATCGTAGGAGGTTATGAAGAACAGACTGGGAACAAACCATTCTTTATCAAATCCATTGTTGGGGGAACACCAGCATATAATGACGGCAGAATTAGGTAATGATAACTATCTAATGAAAAGTAGCATCTAAGTAAGCTTTTCTTCTAGCTAATTTGTGGGTCATTTTTTTAACAAAAATGTTTTAAGACAGTAGGGAAGAGGGGAAAAGAACTCATACAGAACTACAGACATAGAAGTACCTCTGACAGATCTGGAGACAAGATATAAGTATCCTGATCTTTAACAGGTCTGCCTTCATAGTAGAATGTTTTCAGATGTCTAGCAATCACTAATATATGAATATGTATAAAGATAAGTCAATTTGATCTCTGGGTTAGTACAAAGCCTGTCAGCACAGAGCAGCTTTCCCACATACCCAGCTCAAAGAAACCTAACCAAAAGCCTTCCCTGCAAGCACCAATAGAATTTAAGAAAGTAAATGCAGAATTATGGAATAAACTTAAATCAACTAACAAGCCTTAAAACATGTTGATTCAGAACATGGTTCATTCTGGTACCTAAAGAAAGCTGGAGAGGAACATTTTACAAGGGCATGTAGTGATAGGAGAAGGGGGAATGACTTTAAACTGAGAGTAGGTGTAGATTGGATATTAGAAAGAAATTAGCTAATGTAAGGGTGGTGAGGCACAGGCTGCCCAGAGAAGTTGTGGATACCCCATCCCTACTATTCAAGGACAGGTTGGCTGGGGCTTTAGCAACCTGGTCTAGTGGAAGGTGCCCCTACCCATGGCAGGGGAGTTGGAACTAGATGATCTTTAAGGTCCCTTCCAACCCAAGCCCTCTACGGTTCCATGATGATGATTCCCATCTGAAGGAACTATATATCCTACTTTATTTCAAATATGTCCAATTAATTATGAGACATTATATTAATATTTAGTATATTAATATTATTTTCACCTGCTTTATTCTGTTATTCATGAACAGTAGTTAGCCAGAGAAGGAACTGTAATACTCATTTCTACCCCTTCCTCCCAGCTTGAGGATATATTTTGGCATTTGCAAATATTTAAGTTAAGGAGTCAACTTGTTTAATTGCTCTCTTACATTTGCATTTCTTTTTCAGATGTGGTGACATCCTCCTTGCTGTCA
>NW_008667773.1:26906-37366 GCF_000695815.1 Acanthisitta chloris
GGCCTGGCACTTTTTTATAAATAAAACAAGGCTTATGGAGAGTATGCCAAGTAATTTAACACAGGAGAAAAAAAGAAGCATCAGTCTTTGCTTTTTTGGGAGGTCAAGTATGTATTTATAAAGAAAAGGTTTGTGAAATTTCAACCTGCATGTCAAGAAAAGTCAAGTATAGGCAAAGCAGCAACACCTGTCAGAAAATCACTTCAAGTGATCTAAGCTACAGACTTAAGTCTTTCCTTCCCTGTGTTCTTAAAGGTTTTTTGTTGTTTTTTTATACATATATATATATATTTAATGCATTATGATAATAATGAAATTTAAGGAGCAACAGCTCCTGCTCACCCATGTTATTTTGATTTGCAAAAAGAAACCCTTGAATAACTTATTGAAAAATTTCTTGCAATTTTTCTAGTTGCAATTACCAGGTGAAGGTTTTTATCCAACACATTAATAGCACTTTGATTATGTGTACCTTTTCATGGTCAGCATGAAGCTGGTATTTTCAAGACTTTCAAGTACTGTTTGTTAGTCTGTAAAACTGTGAATTAAATTTCTAAAATAATTAAAAATCATTGTAACTGTGTACTTGTACAGACATTATTTTCATCCCAAACCCAATGACCTTGTTTCCCTGGTATGTTTTGATTAATACAACTAAATCTGGGATTTTTTAAATATAGAACTATTGCTTTTAAGGAAGCACACTGCACCCTGCTAATGCCATCAAGTGAGTCTTCTAAACAGCACTCAGACTGGGCAGTACAATTTCTGCAGGACTGCCAGATCAATGGCACTTGATACTGTTCTGCATGAAGTAAATCTGAAAGTGATGGTGGTCTTACATGTCTCTCAAAATAGATCTTTGTTTTTCTCTGCAAATTACCCATGTTCCACAGTCTTATTTTTTTTCCCCACAAGCTTGCAGTAGAAAGAGGATATGTTTGTTAATCTTTGTCATGTTACAGACAGCTGTTCCCCTAGAACAAAGACTAAAATGAACTTTCTCTTAAGCCACTGAAAAGCAGCAGGGACGATTATCCAGCTTAATTCATCCTTGTGCACTCACACAAACCAGACATAACTACTGTATGTATCATCACCATGCTCAGACTAGGAACAATCAGCACCTTTCCCACTTTCCCAAATTAATTTTTCTTTCACCTTAGTTCTTGAAGAGTCTGCAATTCCTGCCTGTCTCTGGATGACCTTTCCAAATATGACTCCAAAAGCCATACTAAAGCCACACTGTTCCAGGTGTTGCTATGTAACAAAATGAATGCAGTGTTTCTAAAGTCAGTAAAAGAATGACCTTCCCCTTGGCTTATGAAAAAAGGAGACAATTTAATACAAAGCCTTTAAGCCCTGCTTATATTGTAAGAGCATAAGCTTCTAGCTGTAAGATATTTTCTCACTGTTTCTTAAAAGGCAAAGTCAGTCCAAGAATCTTAACATGAAAAATTCATTCTTTTATTTTCAAAAAAACCAAAGTAACCTTTGATTTCAAACTAACAGAACAAGATTAAGGGCAAATTATTATAATTCCCAGAAAAATAACAAGATTTATAGTAATCTATTTCTGGCACTAATATATATGCAAGTAGGCAAAAATCACACAAGCCTATTCCACAGGGGCAGCTTCAGTATTTTCCTGTTCAGGAGCAGGTTCACCACTGGCTTCTTTTCCTTCTTTGCTTCTTTTGGATTTTTTGTGTTTGTGCCTTCTGTGGCTGTCCCCTTCTTCACTGTCGTGACGACGCCTGCTGTTACTAAACAAAGAGAGAGGAAACATGCCTCAAACTATTGCATGAGACTTCAGGCCCCATTTAATTACAAAGTACTAAAAACCAGTTTCTGCATTCGTATTTGAAAACTGGCACCTGCTCCCATTCCAACTCAAAGTATTTGGACATCAGCACCAAGCTGAGTTTTTCAAGGAATGCTACATATATCCACCCATCCTGTCCTCTCTGTTGGGAAATTCAAATGATTTTTCAGATTTGTAAACCATATTCTAATAGCAACACTTTTAGTAACATCATGGCCCCACTGCCATTCCTTAACAATTTAACATTCATGTTGACCCCATTCCCCGGACTTTACCTAGATTTCTAACTTAATCTGGATCATCTGGAACAAATTCTATCAAGTGACCATGAGGTCTATTTTACTTACTGAGAATCACTGTTGAGTTCTTATGTTTATACTACTGAATGTCAGCTTCACTCCATCCCTTTCTGATCCACCATTTTTAACCTTTTTGCCTCAAATTTATAATTTCTGTTCACCAGCTATGACTGTCACATACATCATCCAGTACCAGGTTACCCAAGGCCAATATTGCTTTTTGTCTGTCCACATTTTACATGGCAGACTTGTTCCAAGCAGCACAGTGTTTACAGTCATTCCACAAAACCTCAGTTTGTCTGGGGTTTTTTTAAAAGTTTACTTTATTTGTTTTTAACTGGGCAAGTCTTTCATATCCTATAAAGAAAAAAAAATAAAGTCAAACCTTCGAGATGACTTGTGCCTAGTCTCTTCCTTCTCTCTGTGTCTCCTGTCTCTGTGTCTGTCTTCTTTCTCTCGACTTGTTCTGTGGCGGTCATAGCCTCTTTCTGCATAGTCTCTGTATCTGTAGCGTTCTTCATCACTGGTTCAACAAGGAGATATTTTCAGGACAGTAAGACCAAGCAGTATATACATACTAGAAAAAAAATTCTTACACACACTCAAGCTAAATGACAGGAAAATCTTATTATCACTTCTGGGTGTCTTAATGAAATCCACAATGCCTAAAGAACAGTAAAGTTCTTCACCTCACACACTAGACTTCTGTGGTTAATGCAATTTTGGAAGGAAACTGTTCAATAAACACAAAAGAAAAAAGAATACAGGAGTTTATACAGGAATTATCAAGCTGTTAGCTTAAACCTGTATCCATCTACGAATGAAGAATAATCCTACGTAACTTCAGCAATGTTTTGAGATCAGTGTATGTAACACTCGACACTTATCTGCACTTTTTTTGACTGCTACATCATTTGGGTAAATTAAATTAAATTTTGGTACACTTACATCAGCTTTAAGAAAAGTAAAAGCCAGGTACAAAGAGACTGACAGCAAATTACACTCAATCTTCTGGTTTGCTTTCAAAATTAATTTCTCTCCAGTGCCAATGCCGTCTCTGCTCCCATTCCTCTCTTGGATTACCACCAGTGCTGCCCTGCCACAATGCTGGTAAAAACCCCTAAATATTAGAGGCTAGATGAGAATTTAAAGGCTTTACTCAAAAACATATTTTCATATTTTGACTTGATGAAAAGGGCAGTTCCAAGAGTTTAGTGAAATAAAAGGAACAGATGACAGCACTATCTATTGTTAGCCAACCCCACTCATCAAATGCTGTATCAGCATAGCTTAAAAAGGCATGATCATTTCATCATTTCTCTACAAAGAAAACCCTACCCAGACAGAGGGTCCAGTATCATTGAACAGTGCAACTTTACAAATGAACATATTGTAACCAGTTATATATCACATGAAGTCTTTTGTAACCGTAATTTAGGAGAAGATTCCCACCAAGTCCTAAAGAAAGACACAATGTGACCAGGCTTTCTGAGAGAGTAGTTAAAAGAAGTAACAATTTAGATACTATCAATCTGACAAAAGGCGTGTCCTTCTTTGCCAACATTTACCATAAAAGAATCTTCCTGAGGTCCTTGACAGCAGCAGAACAGATCAGACAGATTATACAAGTAGATCAGCTCAAGCCTAAAGAGTTTTCTCATGTCTAGGAGCAGTGAGAACTTAGATCAAACTAATTTTATCTGCCATAACTTGGATCCTCTGGCCACTTCCCAAGTGAAGACATTACACTGAGTTTTCATGCATAGCTGTAATAATCATCAGCGGGAGGAGAGGCAATGCCTGAAGCAACAGCACTAGTCTTTCTGTGGAACTTTGTATGATTATATCATTAAGCAAATGTCAAAAATCAGCAATGTAAGACACTGTAGAGGTGCATCAAACATCCCATAGAAAATCCTGCTTTTCTAGGGGACACAGAAAATACACATCAAAATCAGGGAAACGACAGCTAGTACTAAAGAACTCAAAGTTATGATTTGCCACTGAATAATACAGTTTCATTGATTTTCTAATGCATTGATAACTACAGATATGAAAGGAAGCCAATCAAATCCCACAAAGTGCACTTGTGACCAAATGACACAGAATCACAGACTGCCTGAGGTTGGAAAGCATGTTGGAGGTCATCTGGGCCAAACCCCTGCTCAAGCAGGGCCACCAGGACCATGTCCAGATGGCTTTTGGATATCTCCAAGGATGGAGACGCCCCAACTTTTCTGTGCGACTATAGTTTCTGTCACATAGCTATTTTAAAACACTCTAGAAAAGGTTAAAAACATTCTTGGTATTCCTTTTTAAACCTTATTCTGGCAAACTACTAAGGAACCATGACAGCTTTCAAGTGCCTGAAAATAGACAACTTCTAGAAGTAAAGCAAAAAATCAATTTGCCAAGACCAGTACATTGGGAGCTTTCAGGAACACTCTAATGCTGCTCAATGCATTTTGACCTTTATTGCACACTGAGCATGAAGCCTCGTTCAGTTTGTTGGCTACTGGGACATGGAGTCCTGCAAAGCTGCTCCCCAGACAGACAGACCCTCACCTGCTCTGCTGCATGAGATTATTGGGTTCCAGGACTTTAGAAATACAGTTACTGGGCTTTGCTTTGATTTTTCAAATTGCTGAGGAAGAACCACAGAATGATAAGATACCAAACAAATTCCAAAGTCTACATTTTTAGTGGCAACTAATTGACTTGGAACTATCCTAACAAAAACAACAAAAAAGAAAACTGTCTTTGCAGAAGGGCAAACAGTCCAAAACTAATGGCATCTTCTCAAGGAAGATCCATACTTTCAACTGAGGATAGCAGGGTAAAAGCAGAACAGAATAGAAAAGACAGCTGAGAGTTCATTTTTAAACCATATTTTGGTTATACTAATGGAATAAAAATTATTCCCATTTTCTTACAATTTTAAGAAATGCCACAGCACAAACCCAGGCTATTTATCTGGAAAAGAACTGCTAAAAACATTGAAAGCAGTAATTTCTGAGCAGTAAAAAGCTAAACATGATGCTTACTCCAAGTCCCACCAAATTATTGCTTGATCGAAATTTAAACAAAAGGAATATAAATAAAACTTATAAATCTGTGCAATGTCTAAAATAGTTCACATTCTCTTCCTCACAGCTCGTTTCATTTTATTTTCTTAAATGCACAGAATTGAAAATAAATCTTCTTAAAAAACATAATGTCTGCATGTTCTTTCTTATGCCTCTTCCACCTTTTCTGTTATTCCCAAACCAACTTATACTAGTTAAGGGCCTCCCATTTTCTTACACAGCCATGTGGCAACAGCTTTGCTACAGATGGTGGATAATTTAGTCACATAAAAAAGTTGAGGCCTGCTCTTCCCCCTCCTTTACAGATAACTCTGGCAGCAGCACAGAGATTTCTTGAGGCCTGGAAGCTATTAAGGTTCATTTCAAGCACCCTTGAATGACCAGGGCTCTTTCTGGCCTTCAATCAAGCTGTCTGAGAAACAGATGTTTAGATAGGTCTTCAGTTCTCAGAATCTGACCCTGGAACAGAGCACATGCACACAGGAGAGGACATCACCACACATAAAGGGAAAATCCCTATCGTGCACCCAGTTTGGGTCTCCAGCTAACAACCAGCCTGCAAAAAATGTCATCTCTCAGCTGAAGGAATGTTGAGTCCAGGTCCTTTGATTCTCCACTGTGTAAAACCACTGGTAAAAACAGCCCATCTCATAGCTAACATATATATTCTGCAAAAATTGAAACTTAACTGAGAAAAGCATCAGATATTTACCCCAAAGTGCTTAGCAAATAATGAGCAGAGGAAATTTAGAAAAATCTAGCAAGCCAATAGATCTCTGCTCTATGGAGTCACAGCCAGCTCAACATGCTTTGCACTTGTGCATATGAACCACAGCATGGTTGCAGCTTTTTTTAAAAAAGAAATTACATTTCTTTTTGAAAGCTGAATAAAATGTTCTGCCATAATCTTCACTGTCTGCATGAAAATGGAAAAAAAGCTCTTGATCTTGAAACCATGGTTTTAAAAAAGATAGGACAGATTATTATCCAGCCAGTTTTAACAACCAAATGAACCATTTCAGCAGGTAATAACACCATTAATTAAGGTTAAATGTTGCAACACACTGCACTTAGTAGCAAATTGGAAACTGAAATTCATTTAGGACTTTACAGACTTTTTTTCCAGACCTACTGATGTCAAAGAGAGATGGATACTTCTGTCATTCTCAGGACTCAAATCACACCTTTAACCTGTAAAGCACTATGACCAGTTTGGATGTATATTATCCTTTTTTTCCACTTCTTTCTACATTTAGAAATTTAGAATGATAGTACCCAAGAGAAAAGGGAGAAGGGGAGGAAGCCGCACCCTCTAGTTCTTTGCAATATGAACACTACATTTTGATGCTGAAGTAGACTATTTAACACAGACACAAGGTTTTGAGTAGTTACACCATGCTTAAGACATTTCACTAACCTGTTGAACACACTGGAAGATGGACTGTGATCTCGGTCCCTTTCCCTGTCTCTGGTACGTTCTCGGTCTCTGTCACGGTCCCGATCCCGATCTCGGGATCGCTCTCTCTCACGGTCCCTATCCTTCTCTCTTCGTGCATAGTAATCCCACTGTTTGCTGGTGTCCAAAAGACTAGACCACGAAGGAGCAGAACCTGCAGGGTGTGGAAAGGTGACTAAAGAAAGAGATGCAGGTATTAGAAAGAACAAAATCAGGAACCATATGAAAACTGCAATACCCCTTAGGCATGAAAACACAGACTCCTGTCAGCCTCCTCCAATGACATTTTTCAATCTTCTCCTTTCACATTAGAGGTAATTCTGAACAAATACTGCATTTTTTCCCATTATGCTAATAAAAGATTCTAGCACTCACTTAAATACTTCTTATGAGGATGTATAGAACCAGGATGTACACCACAAAGACTGCATAATTTTTTTTTGAAAAAGAAATAAACTATTGTGCAATGACTTGCTGACAGAATCTGTTTTTATGTGGTCAAATGGCTTTCTTTTTGGGGGGGATGTAACAAAACAAAACCAATCAGAAAACAAAACTGTCTTTGAAACCCAGTTGCTCTGAAAGTTCAGTTCAGAAAAAGAAAAAAGGATGCTCCCAACTTTATATTTAGATGCTACTATTTTTATCTTTTGTCCCTTAAAATCATTGTATTTACTATACAATGGTAGTTACATAGTTTTCATTCACTAATTTAAATTCTATACTGTGCTTTGTCATACTTTTCTGATTACAGATAAGCTTTAGGAATGAATTCCATAAAGTCAATCTGGGGAGAAGAAATAACGCTCCCACATGTGCTTTTGTAAGATACCATTTCTAATGCATACTCAGCACAGCCACTACCACCACTAAAATATAATTGTTTCAGAAAATTTAACATATTTTCATCTTCATCAAAAAGATAATATGCTTAAGTAAAGAAGAAAGTCACAACACTGTCTCACAGTATTTTAGGTAACTAGCAGTGGGAAGAGAGAAGGAACAGGCTTCTCCATTGCTTTCTGCCAACTTTGATGTAATACATAACTAGTACTCTTAATGCCCCAATTGTTCTGGCCTGCCCTCCCTCTCCAGCAGTTCCCTGAACACATCCTGTTAACAAAAAACAAGGACTGAGTATTTAGCTGGAAACAGCACTCTCTAGCGGACTTACGGTACTGAGGACTTCTCTCTTTCTGCTTATCTGCCTTGCTAGCTTTCCTAACCTTCAATAAATCCTTTGTTTTGAGCTTCACTTCATCATCTATAATGTGAGAATGATATTCACTTGACTCCATGGTGTCACAGAGAGATAAACAGCACAATTAACATAAATATCCACTTAACAGTATAAAGTGTATTACTGATGCTATATTTAATACTGTCAAGTTATAAAACCAATGGCTCCTCCTGACAGCTATGTTCAAACTGTAATATCTGGGGTGTGCATCCTGTAATATCTGGGGTGTACATGCCCCAGAATGCTCTAAAGGCAGAATCTTAAGACAGCAGTTTGCCAAGCATGCAGAGGAGGAATACAAAAGACCTTTTAAGCAGGCAGTGGAGTAGGAAAAAACACTTCATTGTTAAAATACAATTGCAGTGAAAAGCATTGTAATTCCTTAAAAAAGCATTTATACAAGGTTTGTCTCTAATGAAATGCTTCACACTGTTGAACTTCATATCTACAGGCAAAATGAAGGGTTAACAGAAAAAAATGCTCTAATACAATATTATGCTGTTCGTTATACTGCCAAACCTGAAATTCTTCAAAGGAGAGCAGCCAAAAACAGCAAAAAACAGCTGGACTTTAAAGACTGCTAATTTCCTTGACTTGCCACTATGTCAACAACGTACGTATGGTCTATAGATCAGAACACGCTGGCAACCAGTGTCGCAAAGTGTAAACTTAACTCTAAGAGTATACTACAAGAAAAATATTAATGGTAGTAGAAATGTTAGTGATAAATTTTGATTACTCCATCACATCTGGAGTAATTCTCATCAGTCAGAAGTATGTCATTTTCACCCCAATGACATGAGATAAACCAGTAATTTTACACTTTGCATGTTTTTATATCTAGATTTTTTTGCCAGCTACTATTCACAACACACAGGAAACTTAGTTTCCAATTTGAATTGGTATTTTGCATTTACTACATAGAATGAAGTAATTTGTCACTTTCACTATTTTTACATGGATTATTCCAACAATTTTTACAAGAAAGACATTTCCAGAATTTAACTCTGATTGTATATTTAAAACAGGGAGTTTTGAACAATTAATAATTTTGGAGCTTGAGTCCTGTGTCACAGTATAAAGCAAACCGTTTAATGTATCTTCTTTGTGCCTCAAAAAACACTGACTCTCAAATGGTTTCTGTAACACTAAGTGTCTTGCAAGTTCATAAGATATAAAGAACATTTAGAGCAAGGAACACAGGACTGCTTGAGGAAAAACCAAACAAGCATATGATACAAGTTGCTTCAGGGGCAGATCGAATGCAGCTCAATAAAATTCAGTTATCTGATGACAAAGGTAGCACTGAATTGTGAAAGGATTTAGGAGCAAATTGAAGAAATCACATGGATGCAGTGGAAGAGCACAAAGATAAAAGATATTATTGAAGCTACAAGTTATAAATCTTATCTTACTATGTAACCTGCCTAATGGGCTTGCAATGAAAACATGCCACTAGGGAAGCAAACCTTGAGCTGAGGAATCTGAATAGGCAGAAGAGAAAGTCTATAACCTTAATCAAGATTGGTATTTTTTGCAATGTGTTTCATTTGCTCATCCTCCCCTACAATTCTGACAAAACTGTGAAAAACAGACTGTCAGAGCAGACAACAGGTTGGAGATTCAGTGCTAACATCCAAAGCAACTATTAAATAAATACACTTAGCGCTTGTTAATCAAAATGATCATCCATACCCTACTGCACTGCTGAGCCATCAACACACCTCAGTTCTGATGTACAGAGAGCACTGGTAAAATAGTAACCAGTGATAACATTGGGCAGCAGGGACTGTGAGAGTATGATGTTGGCCAGGAAAACATGTCTTATTAAGTGAACAACAGTGATAAAATGTCACTGAGTCTCTACAGATTCAAGAGACAGACAATTCACTTTGCGCAGCAAATATGAAAGCTTTTGCCACAACCAGGATGCCACATACACTGTTTTTACTTTGAGGGTGGTGAGACACTGGCACAGGTTGCCCAGGGAGGCTGTGGCTGCCCCAGCCCTGGCAGTGTTCAAAGTCAGGTTGGATAAAGTCTTGAGCAACCTGCTCTGGTGGGAGGTGTCCCTGCCAGGGCAGAGGGTTGGGACTGGATGATCTCTAAGGTCTATTCCAAGCCCGTAACATACTACTATGATACATAATAGATGCAATATACATACTAATGACTGTAAGACTGCTCTCCTTATGATACAGGCTTTAGTTGTATGTAGCAGCTTCATTTTTTTGCTAAAACTTCAGCTAACACAATTCAACTACCACTAAAAAAAGTAGTTAGTGTAAAGCAGCTGTTTGCCTACATCAAGAATTCTTAAAAATGTAACAAAGCTTCCAATGCACAAAAGCAAACATTTGATAACTGATGAGGATCCTTACAATATCAACAAAGTACCACTTGTTACTCCATAAACTGCTACAGCTTCAAGAAACTGCAAATCATTAGAAAAGTAATTTTGTGTATGCTTGCTAAAGACTTATGAACATTTGGGAGATACATGTTCTGAACATTTCACCTCTGCTGAACATTATGTATCCCCAGAAATGGACAA
>NW_008667773.1:37408-43162 GCF_000695815.1 Acanthisitta chloris
AAAGGAACAAGGAGATAGAATTCAGCAAAAGAAAAGGCACTAGGCATGGGGCTGGATGGCAGATGTACTGAAGGCAGAGGTAGTAACTGGGAGCATATAAGGTCCTGCACCTGGGTGGGTGCAATCATAAGTACCTGTACAGACTGGATGATGAATTGATTCAAAGCAACCCTGTAGAGAAGGGATTGGGGGTCCTGGGGGACATAAACTGAGCATGAACCAGCAATGAGAGTTTGCAGCCCAGAAAGTCACTTGTATCTCAGGCTGCGTTAAAAAGAACTGTGGCCAGCAGGTTGAGGGAGGTGATTCTGTCTCCATGCACTCTTGTGAATCCCCACCTGGAGTACTGCATTCAACTCTGGAATCTCCATTACAAGAAAGACATGGTAGAGCAGATCCAGAGGAGGGCCGCAAAAAATGATCAGAGAGCTGGAACCTCTCTCCTAGATTGCTTAGGTTGATCAGCTTGGAGAAGAGAAGGCTCTAGGGAGACCTTATTGTGTCCTCTGAATACTTCACGGGAGTTTATAAGAAAGATGGAGAGACTTTTCACCAGGGCCTGTACTGACAGGACAAGGGGCACTGATTTTAAACTGAAGAAGGCTCTAACCTTATTGTGTCCTCTGAATACTTCACGGGAGTTTATAAGAAAGATGGAGAGACTTTTCACCAGGGCCTGTACTGACAGGACAAGGGGCACTGATTTTAAACTGAAAAAGAGTAGGTTTACACTGGACATAAGGGAGAAACTCTTTATGACGAGGATGGTGACACAGGTTGCCCAGAGAAGTTGTGGATGTACCATCACTGGAAGTGTTCAAGACCAGGTTGGATGGGGCTCTGAGCAACCTGGTCTTGTGAAAGGTGTCACTGCTCATGGCAGGGAAGTTGGAACTAAATAATCTTTGATGACCCCTTCCAACCCAAACCACTCTGTGCTTCTATGTTTATTTTATCTTCCCACTTTATCCTTTAGCTCAAGAAGCAGAGCAGTGCTAGGTAATAGTTCTAAGCTCAACCCATTTGGCTGCACATGATCAAACACATTTTGGGTCACTCTTACTAAAAAAACAGTAAGTGATGTTTTTCAGCTTCAGATGTTTTTACCATAACAGTAATTTTTAAAAAAGACAAAAAAAAGACTGACTTTGCAACAGGATAGCTGAAGATTATAGTGTCTTGGACAAACAGTTTTTCAAAGGAGAGGTATATCACTCAGGACTTCTCAATGACTGGCCTTGGTTGTTGCAATTCTGATGATATCTCAACAGTACTTGTTTTCCTGCTTCTAAGTCCTATTAGTTCTTGGAAAATTCACCCTGACTTGTGGTCCATATTATGGTATATAATTTTTCTAAACCACAGTTCTGCAAAAGCAGAGGGAAAAGATATCCAACATACAAATAAGTAAGCAAAACAACAGTATTTACCAAAAGCTGCTAAATTTGCAACAGCATGTATCTATTTACAGTGGTCAGCAACACGCTTTCTTAATGAACTACTGACAGGATGTGTTCAGTCTTCTAGCTAAAATCCTCATAAGTATATCAAACAATTTGATAAGCACTAGTCAAAGTTTTCAAAGCCAGCAAGCTTACTCACCACCACCATACGGAAATGCACGAACAGAACGACCATCATAGCCAGAAGAATGTCCACTGTTGAAAAGAAAACACATGTGAAAATCCAGTTTTACCATCAAAGCTACCTCTATCAATAAATATGGACTTTTTGTATTATTCCCCTGAATTGTTACCAACATATAGACAAACCCAAAGCATTTCTTACAAATGGAATTTAAGTTCTCGATTTTGAGTATTACAACGTAAGCTGTCTGCCAACACAAATGTGTATGTTTCACGTTTTACTACAGGAGGTGAGAATGGCATTCTCTCTTCTCAAAATTTTAAACAAAAAATATCCCTATCTTCAGTTGCTCTTTTGTATTTTCAATGAGTTTTCGATTTCAAATGTTTCTTGTACCATAACATATTTCTGCACAGATACAGAATTTAATTTATATCTTGAAAGTGCTTCATTCCTGAATAAAGGTATTCTCATTCTTTCTCTTAAAAAAACAGATATGTGAGCATATCTACAAACAGGTGGACTTAAAATGTGCAGTTCTATAAATAACCTATTAAATTAGCCACACATTTTCTAGAATGACTTCTTTCAGGGACTGCCAACTCAAGTAGGTAAAAAACGGAAAGGTTAAAAAGGATGATACATGCACAGGACATAATTCATACCTACATAATTCTTTTATGACTTTTAGCACTTCCTATATAACTTGAGTGAGTTATCCTTGCAGTATTTAACCTAGGTGTTATTTCTGTTCTTAAAGACACTTGAACATTGAGAAACATGTTTTGGGTTAGTTTAGTTTAAAAAGGAAAAAAATAACCAACGGTAGTGAAAGGCCAATGTAACATCTTAACATTTAAAAGGATGAGATTAGTCCCTAGGTTCCACTATAAACTAGATTTTTTTTCACATCATATTTCAGAAACTACAAAAATATTCTCTAGAAGTAAAGGCAACAACCACTGCTTAACAATCAGAAGCAGCACTCACTCACAGCAACTGTCAGTATGAAATTATAAATTTACTTTCAGGCACATAAAATGCAGCTAGTTAGGGGTTTTTCTCAATTAAATCAGATGAGGATTTTCTCAGAGATTTACCATCATCATGCTGTAGCATACATGTTAATAGAATTTGCAGTTTTGAAGGAACACATGTGTGCATCTTCCTTTGGCGAGATCCAAAGGGCTGACAAGAAGCTTGTACCACATTAATTGAGATTTGTATATGACCTGATTTTGGCCTCTGGCAAAACACAAATATTTTTCAAGGACTGTGCTGGCCAACATTTTTCTTCCTTTCATGTATCTGTATTTATACATACAAATATATGTATGTATATACATATACATGTATATAAAAAAAGGTACTGAAAAAATACTGTTAGGCCTATTGTAGCCGAACACTTACAACCAACAGAATAGAAATACAAATTTGGATTCTGTGAAACTGTGGCATTTTCTATAATTTCTAAGGACTTGAATCTGTGGCCAAATTGTTTATGTGCACTTATGAAAAAGTATATGGTAGTTGAAAAGTATCCAGTTCACTTAAATAAGTTTCAGACTACTAAAGAAAACATTAACAATCACTACCTTGATTTCATTATGTCTTGGCATTGATATACCATCAAAACTATAAGTAATATATTGATACAGTGGAATAACTAAACTACAAAGTGGCCAAGTAACCTACTCCAAGAATATTAAAGTGTCAGACAGGTGAGACTAGTAACATTTCTGTAAAATTACTGTAAAAATCTGAAACTTCCCACTCCCAGATACAAACCCATAAAACACTGGGCAGTGTAAGAGTAGTAACTCATTTATTTTGGTTACAGAATACTGATACATTGCTATGTAAGATGTCAGACAGATAATCACCTTTCTATTGTGGGTATGAGGGAAGGTGGAGGTCCGCCAGGTGGTGGTGGAAAACCTGGAACAATACATTAGGTAAGAGGGAGGGAAAGAAAAAAACCTACGACCCATAAATACATAAAAAACTAGGCTAAGCATACAATAGCAAACAAGTTCCAGAGAGAACAATGCATAAATGTATAAATGGGCTCTGTTTTGTAACACCAAGAACTACATTCCAGCTTTACAAAGGCATAATATTAAACATATATTACCAGTGCTTCAAATAAAATACTTTATAATAATTTAGAAAAGCATAGGAAAATTCTTCAGTATCTAACAACACTTAACAACAGTCAAAACTATTTTCTGCATAGCTGAGAAAAGAAGAAAAGAAAAAAGAAAAGAAGGAAATACACATCTAAGAAACTCGCTGATTAGGTCCACTAGTCAACAGCATTTTCATACATTTGCTCTTCTACCTGGCACCAAAATAACTGAGCCCACATCTATTCAGTTCAGTATTTATGACCTTTTATCTACATCACTAAAAGGAAGTTGTTAAGTTGCACTTCAGTTAAGTTTTCACATCATAACCAAATATGAAACAAAAAAAATCTAAGCAAGTTTACCTGGTGGTGGCACTGTTATTGGTATACCTAAAAAGACAACAAATGATACATCAGATATAGTAACAGCTTATGCTTATTATCTGTAGCTCTAAAACCAGACTGAGATATTACTACATAAATGATCAAGAAGAATGGTAACACATTTTCTATATCCTCAGATCAAGGTTTCACATTAACATGAATTTTTTGAGATTTTATGTAAGCCTTGTGATATCTAGCTTTTAATTTAAATTTCTGTTAAGATCTTATTTAATCTGAGACAAAAACCAATGAAGAATGGCTCTGGGTCTCAAAGTTAGAACTGAATCCATAATCCTAAAATGTTTAGTATACAGAAGGAAAGTAACATCCCATAGACTACACTTGTTTTATTTTATAGTCCATGGTTAGATGGAGGGAAATGCAATTGGCCTCTGACCTTTAATATCTTGGCATAAGAAATAGTAGGTCCACATGAACAAAGAATTCTACTAACAGTAAGCATTACAGACATTTGAGTCAATGCTGTGACATGCTGCAATTAATCATTCAGTTGCTACTTGGAGGGAACAAAAAAGTTTGGTTCTCTATTTTCTTGTAAGTATCTGAGAAAGGAGCATCCTTTAACAGAAACACACATAAAAATTACCCTAACTCTTCTGATTTTCAGATCTAGCTTAGTTGTTAGGAATTTACCTAAAGGCTGAGAAAGTTGCTCCCAATTAAATAAACATTTCTTAATAGTTATGAAAGGAATGATTACAAGGTAAAAATAATTTGTACACTTTAAAGGACATTATGTTCTTGTGCTTAGCCAAGAATTAGCTTTACCTCAACTGAACACACGGAACACTGCTACATGAAAATAATAAACCAGGCTAAACCAACACTGTCAGAAAACAGACTACTGCATCAGGCATAAAGCACTTCCAGGTCTGAACAAAAAAAATTAGTACTTCCATTAGAAAATAAGTAGTTTCAATCTGACAACTCACTGCAAATCTTAGGGGAAGGAAAGAACAGAAAATTTTGGCAAGCGTTTTCATCAGTTTTGCCATAACTGCATTAACATCCAGACAGAATAGTACAGGCCACTGCATGACAAAAATTATGTATATTTCATTATTTCAACGTTAGAATTAAATGACTATTGTCTGGCAGCAACAGTTAACTAAATCTACATATTATAATTCCTAGAAATGCCAATTGCTCCAAATTGCCTTGGCAGAAGGACAGAGTGAAAGAATATGCAAGTTGAGGAAGAGTAATCAGTTCACTAATTGTTGGTGATTTCACTGACATGAATTCCTACCAGCATTTATCCTACAGGATTTAACAAACTGTGAAATACAACTGTGGTTTCTGTCCAATCCTGAAGATTTAAAATCTAATCTGTCAGCCAAAATGTAAGTCAGGAGACAGTGAACTCCAACAGACAAATTTCTAAACTGCATGAGCCATTTTCTCTTCACCAGCACACAAGTTTTCCAACGTTGTTGTTAAGAACATGGGATATCACACCCTAAAACATTTGACAGTGTAACATTTAAAAGACAAACACTCCTGATGAAACTTTCTGAAGAAAAGGAAGACTGAGAACTCAAACTGCTGCAGAACCAAAGTGTTTTTCATTAATCTTTTTTGGTTAATTGTTCATATTAATAGAACAGCCTACAACAGAACATATATATATATAT
>NW_008667774.1:0-8144 GCF_000695815.1 Acanthisitta chloris
ATATATAAACTCTATTCTATTTCAGTAGGTATGTTAGTCATAAGGTATTTGAGGCTCAGGTCTGCAATTCAGCTTGTATGAGGGATAATTCCTGGAGATCCAGAGCACACAACCCAGGAATCTCTAATTCTCTTCAGTCAAAAACTCCCCTGTAATCCTGGAAAATCCCCAGGATGCTCTGCCTCGATGTTCCCACCTGTACCACACAGCCAAAGCTGACCTACATCCTGTACTGTTCCAGAAACATGACTATTTATCACAGTAACATTTCAAATCTGCAACAAACCCAAAAAATAGCTGAGAAGTGGTGTCAGGACATGATGTGTTCTGGTGTGTCCACCCTGGAGGGAGATTGACTGCCTCGAGAGCACCCAGGCTGCCCTGGAGGGGAAGCCTTGGGAGACTGGGTTTACCAAGCAGCTTTTGTGCTCATCTTCTGGCATTCACAAATAAAGTGTGGCTTTGGGGATAGTGTTTTATTGACAGACTCCCCCTGTCCCAAGGTACTTCGGAAGAGAAAGAACCAAAGAATTAGGCAAGTTCTCCTGGGAGAAAACACAAATGAGGACAAATTCCCTCTTTCCGTTTCAAAGGATTTTTCTTCAAGTTATTTGATATCATTTCTATCAAATGTAAGCAGAGACTTCAACATGTTTCTTCTGAGAGTATTAGTGTCTCTAACAACTCTCTCGCTCTCTCTCTCCCCTCTGATTTCCCCAACCACACGATGTGCAGTTGTCGGCGTGCTAAGTTAAGTGTTCCTCCCTTAGGTCATTATTTCCATTCTTTAATTGTTCTTTCAACCTTCTGTAGTATTATTGTTATCCAGATTGTGTTGGTATTGCTTTCCAAACACAGATGAGTAACAGTTCCTGCCCTTAAGAGTGTATATTCTCGAAATAAATCTTTCAAATTCTCCACCCAAGACAAAACACACCAATTACAGCTGTAACAGTCTTCAAAGGTTTTTCAAACTCTCTGAATTCCTGTTTCTGACATGAAGCCAAATACACATCTTTTATTAACGTAAAACTACACAGGGCCTTTTCCAAGAAACTGAGCTTGCATTACAAAACTGATCTTAAGTATCTGAACTTCCCCAGAAATAAAACCCTTGAGTTTCAGACCTTTGCCATGCATCATTCCCCTAGGCACCATCTGCCTTGGAAACTACAAAAGGATCTCTGCCCCAGCCCAGACTGGTTTATGAGCAGCACTTACACAGCACGAGTATGATGGGTACAACCAATGAGACATTGCTGGTGGAAATCTTTCTGCTAAAAGGCAGTTAGCACACCTGTTGCATAGATCAGTAAGAGTGGAAAAATTAAAGGCAAGGCTTATAAGAAGTCATGCCAAGCCACAACAGAAGTGCAAACAAAGTAATTCCAACTAGAGCAAAGAAAAGCTGACAATGACTCAGGGCAGTCAATTCACTTTATCACACAGAAGTTTATTTCCATAGCCCATTCACA
The DNA here is from genome assembly GCF_000695815.1 of Acanthisitta chloris. Classification (NCBI taxonomy): domain Eukaryota; kingdom Metazoa; phylum Chordata; class Aves; order Passeriformes; family Acanthisittidae; genus Acanthisitta; species Acanthisitta chloris. The sequence continues at coordinate 1,476 of NW_008667774.1, forward strand.
TAACATAGTTTATTTGGTTTCTGTTACTGACACACTGCAAAATGTAAACTCCACAAGCTAATCCATCCAAGAGTGAGGGTTTTTTGCAAGACCCAGGAGGGAGGATGGCATGGAGTCAATAATAAATAAGTAAATAAATAGAAGTTTAAAAAGACAAAAAAAGAAAATTTTTAAAAAAGCAAAAAAAAAAAAGCTTAGGAATGGGTCTCATTCTCTATTTGCTGTTGAATTTCTGACCACAGAGATGCACTTGGTGGTATTGACACACTGTGAAACCTCTCTCAAACACACTTTGATTATTACTTGCAGGTTGATGGTCACTGATTCTCCTGATTTGTTTTGTTACTACATAATTTCTTCTAAGGTACACTAAAAAAAATGCCTACTCGAGTTATGGGGGAACATTTTCACAGCACTTGATGTGCAATAAGTTTTACTGCTGAGCTTTCAGAGGCACTTAGCTCACCATGCAGCTACTCAGTCAATTGGGTCGCTGAACTGTAATAAAAGACATCATTAAGTAAAACATTTGATGGAGGTACTTGGCTCATTGGGTCAGTGGTTATAGTTATAAGGGACTCCTTGTGAAGCTAATAGATAAAAAAAATTATTTTTATTTCCAACATCAGCCTCTCTTGTCAAAGAGGGATACATGGCAGTTTCAAATAATAACTGATGAGCTTTTCAGGAAGATCACATGCTGCAACAATATTTAGGTCATCTGCATACACAACCAGCACTGACATCAATAAATTACATCACAACACTTGCTGAGACCCCATATCATTGTTATGATTAAAATTCTGAGAGTTTCATGGACTTTTAAGAATTCACTCTGCAACTCCACTGTGACCTTGCACTGCAGCTAGACAAATCCATTGAAATGTACCATTTCCAAAAGCAAAACACTATCTCCTGTGAAGTTACCAGACGTTTATGCTTCTCACTCTTTCTCCAACCTTCATCCTGTTCATTCCCCATTTATCTGCACCACTAATGTGTAAGTAACCCATGTAATGCTGTTGGCCACTGAGTAATGTCTAAGCTAGGCTTTGATTTTCAAGTCTCAAGCATAGGCAGCACTAGAAAATTTGGTATTAACTGGCTGATGTGCAAGCCCCAGTGCAGCTGCTGACTAGTGATTTCATTACTACAGGTACCTCTCCAAGGCAGTAGTCATGGAGGCCACGAGCCTCTTTCCCCTGCCTCACCTCCTCTGCTTTGAAATGTCCCCTCAGGAGACCACCTGGCTGTCCCTTGCCAGCACTGATCAGGACAGCAAGCAGAACATGACTGCCCAGCTGTCTTCCCTATGGGAAAGAAGAAAGTCACCACAGAGCAAACACTTAGTAGCAGGAAACTGCTCTGTAGGTTGGATCATTTCTGCAGTGATTGTGTAGCAATCAGTGAAGACCACCTGAAAATTCAGCACTTGGTATGGTCCTAACTCTGGGGACTTGAGAATTTTTTTGACTGGTTGGGCTTCCTGAATGACAGAAAGGAAGATCCAGGCCATTGAAGGGAAGATGTCTGAGCATCCTCCATCTCCTCCCCACTTACACTAGCAATGCCAATGCCATCTAGCGTTCAAGGTACTGTGATGTAAAAAAGTGGGTAAAGTTATGCAAATATTGTGTGGAGTGAAACCTGAGAAATGTGATTTTTTACTGGCTACTTTATGCCTCTCATCATAAAGAACAAAAGACCAATTTATACTGGAATGTTTGAGGTTTAGTACCTGTAAATGTTCTGACACTCCCTTCTCTATAGGTTCAGCAAGAATGGTATTTTACATTTGCCTTTTCTTTCTAAACATGGTAGAGAAAAAAATAAAAAATCAGTAGTGAGCAAACCTTGCACCCAGCTCTATGAATGGCAAAAAAGAACCCCAAGAGATTCATTAAACAGCAATATTTAAATTTAGTAAATTTGTATCATTGCATGACCACAGCATTTGTGAGCTGGATTGTCAACAAAACCAGGCAGTTTTGTTGAAGAAATACAGTCTGTTCCAGGACATACACATAGTCAGTGACATCCATAACATAACATTTCAGGGCATTTAAAGAAGGCAACAAATAGAAAGTTCATAAGGATAAACACACTCTTAACACATAAAGTCTTTTTTGTTAGAAAACAAGGAGAGGAGTATTTATCATCATCAGTGTTTAATGTGCTTTGTAATACCTTTTGCTCAAGTTTGATATCCAGTTCAGGGTGAGGGGAATTTATCATTTTCCATCTGAATATCTCTCCAAAGCTTACCCAAAACTGGATATGTCTGGAAATATGGTAAAAACAAACCATGTCTAAAGATGGTCAAAGTTTACTAGAACTTACCTGAAATAGCTGATATATACAACAAAAAACTGATGAATAAAAGCTAAGACAGAAGTGGTTTTATGTCTGCATAAAACCTATTCAACCAAATTTTCCCAGAAAATATGATGGAAAATTGAAAAAGTACCCTTAAAAAACATGTCAAGACATCTCTGAAAAATGTTGAACTTGTTCATGTAGTACAGCACACATCACTTTGAAAGGGAATCAAAACTTGCCACTTTGGTTCCAACAAAAGCAGGTTCTCCTTCCCTCCACATATTTTCTGTACATTCAGACAGAGATTTTGCAAGCACACAGTTCCAACCTCACTTTTGGTCCTGCTCAACTTAGCTCTCTCTTCAGAAGCCCCTGACTTTCAGGTCTTCCTAAGTCATTCTTGCACAATCAAGATTTTTTTTTAAGTTGCACTGCAGTTTTAGGTATAACACACTACACTCCAGACACACAGATGCTTGTGTGCTAACCCAACCAGTTGGTAATGTTTTGAGTAATGCATCATAAGAGCTATGGCACCTTAACGATGTATTACATTAATACATCATCAAAGCTATGACATTCTTATGATATATTAGTTTAATACATCTTAGCAGTGCCTTATCTTGGACAATGTATTACTCCAAAACATAGCAACAGCCAGAAAGCTCTCAATACAAGTTTTGTGGGGTTTTCAACTTATTTACATTAGATGAGTCTGGGTTTGTTGTTTGAGTTTGTTTTTAATTTCTCAGAAATAAGTGTTCACCAGGGACAGAAGGCTGGAGTTATTTCCTGATAAATATCAATATACCTAAGAAGTTATTTTCCAGTCCACTCCCTAATACATCCTAATCCACAGCATGGATTATTGTGCCCAGGTACACATAGCTGGGGACAAGGGGAGTGGCTGCTGCATACTTGCTTTCTGCCCTGAACCCCTGCACACAGTGCTAGGGCATCATCCCTCTGCAGTCACACCAAACACTGCACACAACCAGCTCCTCCTTAAAATGGTCAGCAAAGGTTCCATAAAATGATGGGTTCCTTCAAGACAACCTTCCTCAAAAAGGGTTTCATTTCAAAAAAACTCCCTACTTTGAGCACTCTGCTCATGCTTGCACTGACATACCAAGACCTCCACCAAAGCAGTGAGATGTGTACTCATTACTCACATACCCTGCACTGCCCACCAGTCTCTCTCCTCTGCTAGCAACCTATGGAGAAATTGAATGAAATGAATATTCAATCTTTTAGTTACTCATTTCATGACATACAACATAAACCATACTAGTGAGCTATGTGTTAAATTACTAAGATCATTTACAGAGAGATGTGGGGGAAAAGTTCTTTAAAAAAGACATCTTCCACCCTGTTTCAAATCCTTTAAGAAAAACTTTAACTCTGTATCAAATGTCTTTCCATGATATTAGGGGGCTTTGGTCTGTGCAGACAGTAACACCAATCACCTGGCAATACTTGTACAAATAAATCACTCTCTGATTTCTCTGATGTAAAAGAATTATATTCCACTGTTCACATAGAATATGTAGGTCTCCTGTAGCTGTTTACTTGCATGACTGCCAAAACCACACCAAAACCAGTCCCATCAATGAGTCTGTATGTCTACAATGTCAATCAGGTTGAGACACATATGTTTTGGGAAGGGATATTTTGCACAAGGTCAAAGGTCAACACCAGCATACACACTGGAGAAGAAGAGAAAGTACAAAAATTAAAGCACCTACAACAAAATAAAGACAGAAAGGAGAAAACTTAATTATAAACTGGAAACAAACAGAAAAGAAAGTAAAAGGAAATAAATTCCTCACAAATAAACTGAAGGAAAATGAGAAGAAAATGCCTTCCTCAGAAATCTTTCAGAAAAACTAAACCCAAGCACCATCCACAGGGGCAAATTTCAGACCCATGAGTCTGTTGCTGTCACTCCTCTAGCATAAGCAAAAGCAAAAACCAGAGCATGGACAAGGAGCTCTTAGAAGCAGTAGTAACAATGAATGCTGTATCTGAAGCTCCTCTTTCAGATTAGGCTTTTCAAGCTTTCAGGTGTTTTGGTATTTGCTGACTTCTGTTTTGAGTTACAAACAAGTCCTTTTTTTCTCCCTCTTTCCTAACAGACCTTGCAAGACACCGAGACAATCACAGGAGGCAGCATAGCAGGAGCCCAAAGAGCACACCTGTCACCCATGTTCAAAGCCTTGGGCAGAAGGGAATTCTGCACAGGGATTGAAGGAGGAAAGGTGCCTGTCACTCCATAGATTAGTGCCCCACACTCTGACAAACAACTGACCATGAAAATTACATCATAAAAGGGGAAATAAAAATTGATGAAAGCCACTTGGTTGTTCTTTGGGACTACAGAGCTTAACATATAAAGGGGAAAGTTTAAAAGCTTCATCCAAAATTATTTTTGTGGCCAAAATGTAAATCTTTCCTGCTATTATTTATTCATACATTTCTCATTGATTTCACTTAAAGCACTTCAAACAATTATTGCCAAAAACAATAGTAAGATATACAAACCCTTCAGCTGCATTCCCTTTCCTCAGCCCCACACTCGCTGGGCTCCTCCTTTTCTGGCACCAGAGAAGTTAGCTTAGACACGAGGCCTCCACGTTCAAAGCATTGCCCATTTCCTAAGGGCACAGCTCTTCCCAGACAGGAAACAAGCACACATTTAATTTTAAAGCACTTGGCTGAAGTTCCCATGAGCATCCCTATGGCTGAGCCAAGGCTCCTCCTCAGGGACCTTCTCCACATCCACTCAGCACCATGGCATTTTCCAAGGCAGCACATTTCTCCCACCAGAGAAGACAGACTATTTCTACATGCATACAGCTTCCCATAACTCCAGGCTCTAGTAACGACAGTAGGGTTGGACTCGATGATCTTTGAGGTCTCTTCCAAACAGGCTGATTCTATGATTCTATGATTCATCCTCCTTCTCCGTGCTCCTGTAGCTCCTGTGGCCGAGGTGGCTGTGTTTGGCACACAGCTCACTGCTCCTCTACCTGTGTGGTGTGTGCTTGTGCTGCTGGAATCTCTCACAGCCTCTCTGGGTGTCCTTTGTCCCTGCTCAGGGTCAAAGCCTCTGTGAAAATGCTAAGAGCCCAACACTGATGATGCTGGCAGCCCTCACCTTGATAGCTCCTGGAGTGCTTCCACCTTCAGCCAGCCTTGTGTAAGTCAGTGCCATGTGCTGGCATTAGGGTCCACCTCCATGGGCAACTGAGCAGACCTGAGACAATGCAAGGGGAGCAAGAACTGCCAAGAAGAGAGGGGGAAAACAAGAGAGACAAGGCAGGGAGGGCAGAGAAGACAAACAGGAGACAAGGAGATAATGCAGAGCCCCCTGACAGAAATGATTGTTTACAGTTTCCTGGGTATTTGGAGTTAACTTCATCTCTGGTTCCATTTATACACAAATAAGTCAATTTTATGAATGCCAGCTTGGTGTTTTTCTGGTTTTATCTCTAAGATTCCCTACATTGCTCTTTTCCAATGGTCTAATGTAACCTATAAGAAACACTGTTTTCCCTACCTAACACACCACATTTCTTACCATTCGCATGCAGGATAAAGTACATCATTACTGAACTACAGTCAAGTTACTTCTATTAAATTACAGTTGGACATATTCTATGTCTATGCAAGTCTGGATTCAATTTTTATTTCCCTTCATTTTAATATATAGATATTCTCCTATTTCTTTTCTACACAGCATTCTGTGTTTTCCCACAGTGCTGAATCCTTCAGAAGCATAAAATAAGTAGTCATAAAATTATTGGAGGGGGGATAAATGCTACTCATGTGCATTGGAAAAGTCACAAGTCTTTGCAGAGAAAGAAAAAAACAACACACATTAGCAGAGTAAGAGATTCATAAGAAAATGTAGTCAAGAAAACAATAAAGGGTCCTTAATTTTCAAAGGGTAGGAAAAGCCTCATAAAATAAGTTTGTTCCTGTCTAAAATATATATAACATAAATATATATGCCATATAAAAGACCTGAAAAGAAAAGCAGGTTTTCATATATACAGTCCCTTTTCCAGTAGGTCCCAGAAATATTTCACCTGTGTGAATATTTTCACCACCTTTCACCCTTTACAGCCAAGGTGGGTGGGACACAGCAACGCACAAATCTATCCAACATGAGTAACTTGTAAAAAAGTTTCAGAGTAATTTTGGGATTGCAGAATTAGTCTTATGTCCCACCTTGTCCAGTATTCTGGACTAGGTGGTCCATAGGGCCTTGTCCTTTCAGCTGCACCTGAGGGCAGGGATGGAGTGAAGGCAAGAGGCTGCAGTTGACATCTGTGCTGTCCACCCACC
>NW_008667774.1:8180-32812 GCF_000695815.1 Acanthisitta chloris
GGGTCCATCCCCAGCTCAGAAGATGCTTTTAGCTTGGTGAATCACCTTGGCTTGCTGACATACCTAAAAGACCACTCCCTCCAGTGTGCTGACTTTAGAAACCTGTTGACCATCTCCAGGCCCTAATCTTTACATAAATACTCTCTATCAGAATAAATAGTAATGACAACATCATCAAGACACATCTGTGCCACAGAAATGTGGAACATTAGACGCTGAAGTACTAACAAATTACCATGTCTTAGGAGCAACATACACTGTGCAAAAATCTAGAGCCTGACATATACACTGGATAAATTAAAATTATATGAAAATGTATTTTAATTGTAAGATACTAATCATAAAATACCAGCAGCTAAGTGACTGTCAGATTGCCTTTCTAAAGGCACTGACAGGAAAGGTTACAGAGAAAATAACCATTTCACTTGAAGAACAATAATTCAAAAAAGAACATCCCCCTCCCTTAAACATATTGTACAATATACAGAACCCACAAATTTAATAGATGAACAGAAGGATTTCAATTTAGGTTTTAGAATAAAAGATGACCTACAAAGAAAACCTAAACATTGACCCAAGCACAGAAATAAGTTCTGCACACCAAGGGTGAGTGCAGAAATAACCTCTGGAGAAGAGGGAATTTATAGCTCCTGCAGAATCCTCCCCCCAGTTTCGGGTTCACACTTGACACTTTGAGTGCATCACGCTGGTACACAGCCACTGCACTGAGGCAGGGCATAAAGCAAAAGGAGAATTGCCTGGTTTTTCATCTGTAGGACAGCAATGAAGATGATAATAGAGAGGAACCTTTAAAAACTGTGCTATACCAGAAAATGCACAATTCTTACTAGTGACCCTCTGGGACATTTCAGTACATTAAGGAATATTCAGGTGTCTTTGGTGTCAACAGCAAACACTGAACCAGCTAGAGGACTTTATTGGAGCTATAAAGAATGTTTTCCAGAGGGTTTTGGATTCATGCACTGAATTCTCCCCTCTCATACTGCCCAGCCAGCAAGAGAGCACAAAGTTCATTTTTCAGTGTGTTAGAGCCATGTGAAAATTGGCATTCTTGGTTATCTTGAAGAGGATACTGCCCCATGCCACAAAACCTGTGGGCAAAACTTATTAATGTTCTCAACAAATTATATTTTGTGATTCTGAATTTAAAAGAATATTCTACACAATTTCATGAACCCACCAGGCATACAGTACATGTGACACAAAAACATCAGCTAATGATGAGAATTTTACCATATCCTCTATCTGAGACCTCATTTGGTAATACATCAAGCATGATGCCTTACTTGCATTAAATTCTACTCTCAGTGCATTCAGGAGGAAGACAGCACACACCAGAGGTCCTCAGGACCCACACAACACTGCTGCAAGGTGGTACAGCTCCCAGAAGGAAGCTGTGCCCATCCTACAGACAGCCCCTCTTTGGTAGGAATCATCACTGTACAGACACTAAACATCCTGTTCCTCTGCAGTCTGTACACTCAGGGTACAAAGTTAAGCCATAAAAAGGTTTTGCTGCTCATGAAAAATTCATGTCCTGAGGGAGGACTCCTCAGACTGACCTGGCCCATGACTCTAGCCTGCAGCCACAAGCACAGCAGCAGCAATGTGCTGCACACAAGGCTTTCCCCACAGCTCCCAGACTGCCACAGAGGAGGGGATGGGGCTTGGGGACAACCTCCAAGCTCTTGGAGGAGCTACTGAGGCTTTTTCAAGAGGTGCTATCTGTATTGTAAGCCCAAATGCATTTTGTCCAGCCAATTTTTAAACATTGCCTAACTCGTGCTGCAACCAGCTCAGGGAACTTATTAGACAGTTCTGTCCTGCCTTGATTAAAAACTGTAACACAGCTTGAGCCTCACCTGATTTGAATGAAGTCATGCAATGTTAGTCAACTATTTCAGTGAAAAATGGGATCACATGTAAATCAGAGGTTTCCTTTTTGGGGTAAGTGATTTGAGAATGTTTCTGAGATCTGCTGCCTGCTAAAGCACTTATGTGCAAATCACCTGTAAAAAAATACAAAACATAAACAAGGAGAGCCATGCAGTGTTATAAATCTCCTAATCTGAAGTACAATATTCAAAATGATTAACCAAAAAGTTTAAAGTCTTTGTTATCCTCCATGTAATTCAACATGTATTTAAATTCTTCTGGTGTCAGCTCTCCCCACTAAGTCTTGCTCACATCAGCACAGGAATTTATTACAAATTTTGCAATGTTTTTGAGCTGTATCAGCTTATTAAACTTTTATGAAAAATCAATGGAGTTCAATCGTGTTATGAGCTGTTCTTCACACACGTGTCAGTGGCAAGTGGAGAAGTCTATTTATCCCAAAGTCTAGAGAGAAGATGTTGAATTGGATACAAGTCTCCAATCATATGTCCATGGTGAAAATTTAAGAGAGTAAAAGATATTCAGCTTTGGAGAAAAATATGAGACTGAGAACTTGTAATCAATGTTTTTTGAAGGAAGGGTATGTCACAAGTTAATAAAATAAATTAAGTATTGCATAAAAAGATGTTTCAAATCGACACCCTAAGGAGCTATATTTTGATTCAAGGGGAAACAGGCAACTTGATCACATAATCACATCATTAGCAGAAAGAGAAAATAAGATGGAAGCATATTTCCCCATTTTATTTCTCATCCAGGTAATCTTTAACAGCACAAGCAGGTTAAGGGGAGTTGTTTGTGCCTTGTCTGGGCTGGTGCAGTCAAAGGACAGTGCTCTTCTGGCACACACTGCAGTTCTGCCTGGGAGCAGGGTAGCCCAAGCACCTCAGGAAAGACTTGACAGGAAAGTGAGAGACCTCACACATCAAAAGTATGATGAACACAAGCATCCAGACAGTCTGACATCACCTGTGCCTGCCTGGTGTCTGCAGGGGTACAACAAAAATGAATAATAATCAGACCATCTCTCCAAAAACTATCACACCTTAAGTATAGACTCTGGGCTGCAAGGCTACCATTGCTGCCTTATAGCTTTTGTATCTGACCTTTGGGCACACAGACAGGACTAGGAGTTCAACACTACATTCCAGTTGCAGACACCAAAACAACTGGGAGACAAATTCTGCAGAAACTCTTCTGTAGAAGTTTCAATGCTTTAAGCCCCAGTGTACTGAATAACCAGTGCACAACACATTAAGCTTTAACAGAAAAGATAGTGTCTCTTGTTTGTTCTATTTCTTTATTTTTCTTACCTATTGTTTTGTTTTTAATTTCCGTGAGTAAGCAGTATTGGTATCCTGCTGGCTTCCTGCTAGCCACAGGAGAAGGAAGGGGAATTTTTACAATAATTTAAAAATACACTGAAAGTATGAAAAGGTTAAGAATTCTGATGAAAAAAAAATAATAAACTAAACAAAGGCAAAGCAACCTGAAAAAAATCAGCTTTTGTCAAATGATCAGAGCAGATGAAAATTCTACAAAGAAGAGGCTGTTAAAACTGTGTCCTTAATAAAAACATACCTGTGATATTCTGAAACAAAGCTGTGAACATACCTTGTTTTGTGTGCCTTTGGTTTTATTTGGTTGGTTTTAAAAGTAAGATTTTGAGTGGTCTCCAGCAAGCCTTCCCAAGGTGCATAAAAGTGAGATGACTATTCATGTTTCTCAACTAGAGGCATAAAGCAATATCCTCCTGCAAATGGAAGAGAAATCTTTTGAAACTAATGACAGTCATTCTGTTTATCATCTTGCCAAATCCACAGGCTATTTGCTTTTATGCCAGACAATTTTTTTCCAGGAAAAGGCAGCCAATATGCTTCTTGTAGGCAAAATGAGTTTTGTTGCAAATAATAGAAAAAAATTAGTGCAAATCAAATGAGGAAAAAAACCCATGTTTTAATACCAATTTCAAAAATTCAAGTATTTCACAACAATTTTTGATCTCCTAAATAAAAGAAGGCATTAGGCTCAGGTTGATATTAGTTAGGTTAACTAAAACATCTGGAAAGGCTATTTGCATGCCTTCTGCATTTAATTAGAGCCTGAGACCTTTCCTGCTGCAAGCATACCCTAAGCAAAGACCTGCAGGTCTACCCAGCTAGAGTGGACAAGGGTCAATAGGCCAACTTTGACCAGCAACAAGTCAAACTCAGGAACCTTATGCACAGCAGCACATTTCTGCTAAATTATTATTCTGCAGTTTTGTACTTTTTGCCTTGGCTGCCTTCACTGTAGGAAACTGAAAGTCACTCTACAAAAAGGAACTAGTAGCACTGCTTAGTCTTTAACAAATGTTGAGTTCATTTACTTGCTGCATCCTCTGAAGGGAATGCTGTTTTGCTGTCTTCAGCCTTGATTACTGTGGGGAAAAGCCCTAAATGGGGTATTCTTTTGGCTTGATATAAAAAACATGTGTGTCAATGCATCTCACAATGTGAACATGGTCACCAAGGGAATTGCTGCTTAACCCTTCTAAAGTTAACTTGGGCACTGCAGGGTGTTTTCATGATCTTATGTGTACTGAGAAGACAATTGAGAAAAGAAGTTTAAAATGCTATTTTCTGCAATGTACATCAAGTACATCTATAATGCATGAAATGAACAATAAATGATGATAAAAATAGAAAATTATAGTCAAACAATACTGGCATTACTCAAGATATAAATACTCTCATCACCTGTTACTTAAGAAAATTTATCAAGACAACAGAGAATGTCTGGAAAGAGACTCTGACCACCCTTGACTTCAAACAACATAGGAAACAAACCTGATTGCATTTAATGATTAGTTTAACATCTATTAAAACCAAATTTCTAAACCTTAGCTCTACTCTATCATTAAATATAAAAATCCTTTGAGAGAAAAGGAATTCATTCACTTGTGTATATGAATGATTTTTTTCTGTAACGACTTTTCCAAAGCTGGTTTGCAGCTTGGAGTGGTTTGTTTGGGTCTTTACTTTGACTTTGGTTTTCTTTTAGCTGGGGAAGGAGGGAGTTTTGAATGGGCTCAAAGTTCAGAACACAGATTTCAGGTGTGAATCTTTGGTGCTTAAGTTTCTAGGATGAGTATCTGAGCCCACCTCAGAGTTAGGACTGGAAAAACCAAGGTCTTAAGACATCTCAAACAGTCTTACACTAAGTTACACAAATCAACACAAAGTTGCTTAGTTTCAGTCTGTAAAATGGGAACAATGAGATTTTTCTGCCTCAGAGTGGTATCACTAAATTAAAACCCATTAATCCTTGGGAAGTATTTAGATACCATACCAATCTAAACCATATTAATAAGCAAAGGTTACTACCAAGTTTACTTGAGTTATTCACAAACTAAGAATAAATGATCAAAGGAAGAGATTTTTTATTTTCATTATAGCTACTTTGCTATTTTTGTCAGGTTATATCATTTGATAGTGTAAAGGCCAAAAGGACCATTAACTTTGAAACAAGGCCAATTGACTCCAGTTGAAGATCATGTACAATTCTGCTCCTACTGAGTACAGTGAAAATATGACTCCTCCTAATTCTGTCAAATTTCCAGAAAAGCTACAAAATACTCTTTTTTCCCCCCTGAAATTATGCTGGTTCAACATACATGCATTTTTTATTATGCACTTACTATGCTCATGCCATATATCAGTTATTTTATGGGAAAGTCTACTGTTAGATTAATAAAATCCCTTCTGACTTCAATATGGTGTCTTCATGTAAATCAGTATAGCATGTGTTAAAAATCTAATCTCTAATTACAGTGAACCAACAAGAGGTGGAGAGAGAAATGTGTAGCTCACTGTCAGTCATTTTATCAAATAGCATCCACATTTGCTTGGAAGTAAGGCCTAATTAGCAATCTCCTTCGTCAGTAACTACCCTGCTTTAGCTTTTAAGCCAGGCATGTAGGCAATTAACAAAAGCATTTTGGTACCTATTAAGAAGGTCCATTAAATTTAGTAAAACTTTATTTTTAAAGAAAGGCATGACTTAGGCAATGCAGAGCAATCTGACAGCACTAACCTGGCTGTAGTCAGAATTATTTCTCATGGTGCTCTGATTTAAGGGAAAAGGACAAAGCACTGTGAGTTGTCAGGTATGTTTGGTTTTCAGTTCACTTTACTGGATGAGGGAATTAAAAAAAAAAAAAAAAGATGACTACTTAGGAGCTATACAGCTAAACAATAAACAGTTCTAACAATCTGTGTCCATGGAGGAAGTTCACAAACCTTCCAAACAAACTGCTTTTCTATATGTCCCTTTATGGTACAAACACGTTTAATTAATCTTCTGACAGATGGAAAAATATAAATGTGCAATATACCAAAAGCTTATTTTTAAATTACTAGACCAGGTTTCACTTGCTGATAACCTCAGGTCAGATATACAATAGTCCAGGCCCCTGTGAAGCAGTAAACTTGGCATCAGTTCTCTACATTCAGGCATAGACTGATCAGATTTTGTTTTGCAAAGGTCATTTAATTAGTAGTATCACTAACTCCTACTACCTTAACATTATCTTCCTTCGGCTAACGACACCATTTTGCATGTGCTAAGTAAAACAGGAATTAACAAAATTCCAATGGCTTACTTAAATGATAAATAACAAACCATTTTAAGGAAGAAATCTCCTAGGGAGTGCGGAAAAACCTGCAGCTGAAGGCAAGCGAGTCAGGATGTGTAACTCTGCACAGGCATAAACAGGAAACGGAGCAGCTTGCGTTTGGATTGACAATCTGGCTCCAAAAGGCTCATCTACACCGGGCACAAAGCTTGACCCCTGTCAAACATGAGAACAGTGGTTTTGTAAGACTTTTCTTACCTCTCAGGCTTCCATTACATAAAGTAAAATATTTTTTTTCTCCATCATTCTGCATGGTCAAGAAAGGTCTTGCTTAGTGAAATACTGAAGATTAATGATGTCATCTTTATTGTAAAACATTTCCTCGTGCATCCACTTCCTATAGTTTTGGCAATAAACCCCCTGGAATGGCAACATCAGAGATTAATCATTTTGTAATGCAGAATAATATTTGTTTCTTTTATTGTCATGTTCCAACATAACCTAGGAACTAGCTTGACTTTCCAGAAAAGAAATCTCAAATGCTATGCCCACCAGTGTCACCAGGATTTAATCCTACTTCCTCTATATATTTCATATGTTTCTGATGCACTGACCCCATTAAACATTGTGCAATCATCTCACTATGCAAAAACCTTACCCTGGTGTTTCCAGAGAATGTGTCCTGCAAGCAAAGTTCACCATAATGCCAGGAGATGATGTCCGTGCAGAGCAGTGCTGTATACCTGCCAGGACAGGAAAATGACAAAAAACACTCAGGACAATAAGGTGAATCATAGGTCTTTCAGGATAGAGATGTATCAGAACCCTTCCATTATATTCCACTGAAAATGATGCCTGTAATGAGCCATTTCATCTCTGCAACAAAATGGGCATAGCAGAACTGAAAGGAAATTACCATTAGTAACTTTGTTCCTAAGAATGTTTGCCATGCCAAGGATTTGGTCTTTGTACAACAGACACAGCACTATGGAAAGGAGATACAGCCATGCAACCAAAGAATAATAGTGAGAAGAGCATGAAAAAAAGTAGCAGTTTGTTCTGGTTCTCTGCAATGTTTTGAGGGTACAGGGGAAAATCCCACAAACAAGATTTTCAAATCAATAACCTAAAGTTAAATATTAAATATTAAAGCTTAGAATGAAATGGAACTGATTTGGAAAAGTTATGCAAACCAAATCTGGATCTTGGAACCTCATGTTTAAGGCTCCTGAAAATGGGAATTGGACTTGTATTAGCTATAACACACCAGAAAAATTACACAATTTCGTGTATCACCTTTGCAGCTCATAGTGAAACCAGATATTAAAATCTAACATTTCTCACACTATAGTCACAATGTTAGGAAGGAAAATGGTTCTGTAAAACACTACATTTTATTAGAAGTACCTCTGTTTTGTAGGGTTTTTAAAACTCCAAGCAAGATTGAGACAGCTTCAATTGGTCATTCATATGTTTACATCTTCAAAAATCTCCTCAGTATAAAAATCTTAGAAACAATTTTGGCAGCATACTCCATATAGACATTCAGAACATGTTCACAGTGGTCCTGTTTCAATGCCACAGAGCTCAATTTATTTAAAACTCACAAAGTGTGATGGAATTTCTCTCTCAGAAGAAATATGCCCTTTTGGTCCATTTTGTGAAAGTTAATGCTATCACTAACAGGCAGCTGAATGACATTACCTGAGATAAATACAATTCATATTATAAAGAAATAGCAAGAGCCAATATTAGATCCTTGTGGATTAAAAATATTTTTCAGGTGCCTTTTTTTCTATTATTTATACCATGATGACCACTAACAGTTAGATCTACAGGGTGCAAACGAAAGGGAAAAGGTTCTTACCTGGAAAGGCCTAGTGGTCCAATTTGATC
This sequence comes from Acanthisitta chloris, assembly GCF_000695815.1. NCBI lineage: Eukaryota > Metazoa > Chordata > Aves > Passeriformes > Acanthisittidae > Acanthisitta > Acanthisitta chloris. The sequence continues at coordinate 16,609 of NW_008667774.1, forward strand.
TTCTCTAGGACCTTAATCTGATATTTGTGGGGAGAAGAGAGGCATAGTTAGGTTTCATTTTAAATTAAATTTTTTAATTAATTAAAAAAATTGTTGGTTTGTACTTTGCAAAAAAATACTCTGCATATGGGTAACAACTTGCATGTGATCTTTCACTCATATTATCTGAAAGAATATTATATCACTCAGTTCTTTAAATCAATGCAATTAAGGGATATATCTTTAGTGCTTCAAGCACCTTTTGGCCATTTTTTCAAGAATGGTATATGACTAACCAGAAATCACACTTGCAAAATACAACACTGTTTTGAAAAGGTTTCCTCATTCAGAGCCTTCCTAACAATTTTACCGCAGCCTCATGAAAAACAATAGACTGAGCTAAGCTTGTGTCCCACCAATTAATTTACTTTAGCCAGGAGAAGGCAGAGATCTGCACTTCCAGTAAAGTGGCACCAGGAACAAGGGTCAGAGGAAGGAGACGTAAAATGTCCATTTGTCACCTACACATCTTAATCACTAATCAGACAGCAATAGATATCTCAAGAGTCTTTCAGGGAAGAAAGCAAACTACACCATGCACCAACATCTCCATCAGATGGCCAACGAGCACTGGTGACACTCTGCTGAGACAGCAGTGTGGTCTGGTCTGGCAGCCACCAGCTGTGTGCCCAGAGGAGCCAGCACCGCACGGGATACGCATGTTTGGTGGGGGAGGTGCTGGAAGGAGGTTACACTGGGGGAAAAGCAAAGGGAAATTAGATGGAACAATCAATTACAATATTTGAAAGCATGTGATTAGCATACAATGACCAATTTCCTATTTAAATGAAAAAAACCTCTTCAGTGGCTTGTATTTAAGGCATATTCAGAATGTTATTTTAACACATAAGCAACAATAGTTTAGAAATCCCTGATATGAACTGAGGATGGAGCTAAGCACCCCAGTAGTGACACAATATAAAGTTCAGCACATGAAATACTGGAAGTTGATGTAAACAGCTTTTAATAGCAGTGAACATTTGTTCGCTTTGTTTAGACCATCTGGATGTTCCATTGTGTTCGGTTCAACACCGACTGCCGTCGGGTGACAGTTGATATATGTTAAGTACAAGCAAAGTGCCTCAGCCCACTCCAGGGACCCCGAGGAGAACTTTGCAGTGTTTTGTGGAATATGCTGTCAGACCGCAGTGCAGTCGCCTGCATCCTTAATGGCTCTGGGCCAAAGTCCTCTGGCTTTTTTTTGGTGGGGTGTTTTTTTTTTTAAATCAAAGCAGAGTTGTGCTTTTACTGTTTGAAAGGTTAGGAAAACTATGCCAAAGTTCTTCCAGGCAGCTTGGAGGGCATCAGCTGACAGGAATGATTTTCAATATGGAGCAAAGAATAAAGAGAACCAGTAATCCTGAGAGATTCCAGGCTTCACTCGGTTTACATGCAATGTGGCTAACAGCCATGTGAATGCCATAAAAGAAAAAAGTTGCTAATAAAGGCAATGATATAATTGTTCTGAAGAAAAGAAAGGAAATCGACAGTTAGAAGCTCAAAGATTTTCCCATGCCTATCCAATAATATACTACATTATATGCTGCCTACATTTTGGATAGTTGGTGATGCATCCTCTGCAAGTGAACAAAGCTGTCTTTCAGGCACACTGGCCATTTCACTTTTAATCACTGATTGTGAAATGCTTTGACTCCTGAAATTCAAGGAACTATGTACAGAACAATTATTACTACTACTACTATTCTGCATCTTTGCATAACCACCACATCAGTTCAGCTTTATACAACTCATACTTTTCGAAAGCAGAATAGGCAGAAATCAGGAAGCTTATTTGGATGCATTCTCACACCAAAAAAAAAAAAAAAAGTGTTTTCCATTTTAGAGTATGAAACTAAAATTGTTGTGGTCAGTCTTTTCTTAGGGCATTGATCATGTAGTGCAGAACTGGTTTTCCAAAAGTGTTATTATTTACTCAATCAGGTGATACATCAGGAATACTAGTGACAACACAACATGAACAGAAGTACTGAAAAACATAAAAAACCACTCTAGATGCTCACAGCATATGATCTTGCTCCTCCAGTCTTACAGTTAGATTATGTAATCCTTTTTGTCACTGGCTTTTTCCTGCAAAATTTACTCTTAGAAGTTTGACTCTTATAAGCTGCTCCAGTAACCCATTTATCCACCAAAAAGGTAGCACACAAGCAGCAACACTCCAAGGCTTTCCACATTACATCTCAGCTCTGACAGGGGCTGAGAGTACATATTAAGTCTCCATTCCACTTTAACAGCCTCATGAATGCTATTCCAAAGGGTACTGAGTGCTACTGGCTGTTACAGAGGTATCCATGCTAAACCATGCTACAAGAACAAATCTTGTTTCATCCACTTGGAACCTATCAAACAAGTACTATGTGCATGGCAATTTCAGTCACTATTTGGAAATAACCTCCACTTTCCTTGTTTTCAGTCTGAAACAAAAAGAAGTTAGAGCAATAGGAACAGAAATACCTTCTTCTAAAGAGATTAATGAGAGAGCTTCCAAATTATAGTTGAATTCTTCAGGAAATTGTCCTGCAAATTTTAAGCATTTGAATTAATGCCATCCTTTTCAAATGTAATGGAAACAAGCAATGTCTCTGAGTGAAGACAGCAAGCAGTAAATTCATTAATTTAAGGATTGCTTTTCATAACTTTGAAAATCTACACACCTTACAGAAACAGGTCAGAAAATAAAGGTGTTCAACACATTCTGCATTCAAGCTCAAAAAAGCATGATCAAATTTCAACATTCAAATCTAGACCACTATTACTGTGAAGGAGTCGCTATGGCTGGAGTTAATAACATCCAGTTTGCTCACCTAAATCCATGGGACAACTCAACTTATTCACAGCTGGATTTCTGCTACACATCATCAACAACATGGCTACATTTCCAATGTGTAGGTAACTTCTAAACCTTCTCTTCTACCACTGCAATGTGCCAGCTTTTATAATTCTGCAATAGGAACAGTTAACACAGGATTGCCTCTTTTCACCACTATTCCCATTCTGGAAAGCATAATACACATCCAATTAAGCATTAAAAATTAGTATGATATTTGTGATTTGAATTTACATTTACGTTAGGATTTCAAAGTGCTTTATAAACATTAAATAAGTGCTGCAATACTTTTGAACTGCAAGTACTAGACAGTAAGTTTTATCTAATTTCCAGGAAGATAAATAGGCACAGTGAAGGTGACTTAGTCAAAGGGTATATGATGCCTCGCTCTGGCTCCATTCCAGAGAACACTTAAAAGATAAATAGGCACACTGAAGGTGACTTGGTCAAAGGGTATATGATGCCTAGCTCTGGCTCCATTCCAGAGAACACTTATCCCAAATGCTGCTCATGCTCAGGCACTACCTTTTTCCAAGTAATATTTGATTTTTTTTCTTTAATATACTCCTTTTTTTAGTTTAAAACCTCTAAGTCCCAACCTACCAGTTCAGTAAGACTTGGGCTGAGCTACAAACACATCACACAAGCTGCCAGGTAGCTGATGACTAGGACTCACCTGTGATGTTAATGGAAATTGAAGCTATTTATTTACAGGCCAAGAAGTTTATGATCAAATATTTTGCCCATTTATCTCTGCTGCTCCAAATGAATACCCCATCCTGAATTACATTACATCCTTAATTTTCTTAGTTCTTTTAACTCCTGTTCTTTCCCCTTCCACTGTCAACAGAACTGCCCTTCACAGCAGGCTTCATAATCAGCAGCATATGCCATCCCTGTCCTGTACAACACAAGTACAATAAATGCAATACATCGTTGTTTTCTTAGTATAATATTAAGGTGTAAAAAAATTATCAACCAATTACTATTGCATCAGACAAGAAATCCATTGTAAATTAATAAATCATGAAATAATTTGCTCTTTCAAAACCAATATAATCAATAGTTCTCATGCTATTTTACACCATGACATAGTTAAGCAAAAGAAAAATGCAGACGTTATTAAAATGCCTTATCTTGGAAAATGTCAAAGTTTCTGCTTTTTTTTTTTTTTAAAGAATGCAGTGGGTATCACAAGTTTATGAGCATTTACACACAAACCAGTGGAGTATTTCATTTTTTGCATTTGTGTAGCAATGTAATATTTCAAAAGAAATTTAATCGGATGCAGAAGAAGTTATTCAATAGATGATAAATGGATGTACTGTAAAATGTAATGTCACCTAGTTAAAAAAGAAAAGAGAGAGAAGATGCTAATTCTGCTGATGAAGATATTGTTTTTCCCCTCTTGTGCCCTATTCATTATGCAAGGCTGCAGAATATGAAGTGTAGTGTGTGATCCGGGCGATCTAATGATCTCCCACACCTGCTCATCTGGTACAATTTTAATTAACACTCCAAGGAGGTTTGTCAAGAGTAATCAAAAACATTGTCGCTTATAAAGCTGTGGCAAGAAATCAATAGTTTTCATCAGAAAAGGTAAGGTCTGGCATAACTGAACCATTTAATTGCTTCATTCCAATAAACAAAAACTGCACATTTTAATGACTTGATTTTGGAGATCAATATCTAACCACATATTGCATTAAACAGCAACATGTGGTGGGATATTCACAGTCATTTCAATTCAGAATGAAGCATTCCTCTTTTTTTATTTCATCTCGAATGGCAATAGGCTGCTGAGCCTATGCAGTGCTATGATTTATATCAAATGAGTGACCTCTAGGGCCGTAAGACTAGAACGGGTGACTAGTTCTCAATGGTAAGCTACTGGCACTTGACAAAGTGCATGAAGCAGAATGAATTTACTTCTCTTTTCCTCAATCATCAACAGGCTCTGCCCTGACCCCCATACTGACTCCTATAACAAGATCTCCTGTCTCTGACTGAAAAATTTACTGTCATGTCTACTTTTCATTGAGCTCAAGTGAGTACTTCTGTCACCTTCAGTGAACTGAGTCTGTAAAAGATTTAACTAAACACCAGTCACAGTTTAAAAACTAAGCAAGAACAACTCATATAAAAAATACCACTTTTAAGCACTTCTATTTCTTAAAAGTGCAGGAGCTGTGCCTTTTTATTACGGTTCTGCTTCTTCAAGTGTTTGTCATTAACCTGTTAAAAGCTACTGCTCCACAAAGACGTGAGTGAGAGACTCACAGTATAGTGCAGGTATCACAACATTAGTAAAATCAGGTAGGACTGGAACATTTCTCCTGGACACAAAGGCAGCCGAAGTTTAAATGCATGTGAACTATGAAAGATTCAACAATGTGAAATTTTATATATGGAGAGATAGCAGCTATAAATCACACAGCCATTTGAATTAATGGTCAGATTTGTATACAGTGTACAGCATCACCATGCTCAAATGTGCCTATATATAGTAATGATATTAACTATTCAACCATATTTAATTTTAAAGCAATATTTATAGAATATTTTTCTACATACATTCAATAATAATAGTTATCAGAAAATATGTGATACCTAGCTAAATATAAAAGCATGCATGGTATATCTTAACCATTTTAACTAGTATTGTACTAATATTTTAACCTTATAAACTAATAAAACCCAGCATTGCAAGAACCCTGTCTATCAACAATAAGGCAATTAAAAGAATGACACTTGATGGTTTATTCCAACATCTCACTAAAGCCTTACACAAAATTTTCACTCCCTCTTTAATTTTCAATTCCTCTACCCTCCCTGCTTCACAGCTTCTGGCTATTGGCTTTTACAATCTGTCCCTAGGGAGCCAGGAGTTATTACCCCTGTCGATGGAAGAGAAAGGGATGTTATTCCCCTGTCACCCTCTCTGGCTCCAGCAGATTCCTAGCTCTGATCTATAGCCTTCATTGGAGAAAAGCGTCTGACATGCTGTTAGTTTTCAACCCTGTCAGATCCATCTACCCATGCTACTGGCATTACTTACTGGAGTCAGAGTCACAGGAGTCAGACCAAAAATTTGAGAAGAAAACACTATATCCACTTCTATTTGAGTAAATATAAGAGAGAAATGTCTACTGCAGAGCAGGTAGGGTTTCAGGAGACACTGTGTGCCAGGTACACTGTGAATCTGAACTTAAAAGCAGCTAAAGCAGTGTCTGAAAATATTGCAATAGAAATAGTGTATGAACTAGGTAGCACCAGGTAAGCCTGAAGTATATGGAAGCCTTAATGAGATAGACTTAAGCAAGTTTAACAATTCCTTCAATACTCTTTTAAGAAACTACTGCATAATTTTTTAATGCTTCCTTTTAATCAACATTCACATACATAAAATGGGCACTTTTGTGGCAGGCTAGAGGCAGCATAAGGCAGCTATGACTCGCTTTGCTTTGGATGGTGCCTGTCATCCCACAACACAGATCTAGACATCAGCATTTTGCATGCATTGTTTTTTACAGGTCTTCAACAGCAAATTAAGCCTTAATTGTACAGTATCTATAAGGTGGCTGTATAGATGCCTCGTTTAGTTCCTCTCATACTCCACACATTCAGCAACACGAACTCATCTCCCTGCCTCACACAGCTGCCCAAATAGTGAAGGGCTGGGCTGGGATCTCCACTACTTCCTCTGGTCACATACTCCTTGATCCCAATATGCACAGCTTTTGCTCACACCACCAGCAGTAGCAACACAGGGAAAACTGGGAAGAAGTGGAAGTCCTGCTACAGCAGCACTCAATGCCTCCTTGGGCAGTTGGGCACCATCATGCTCCTCACCAAGCTCCTCTGGGCAGAGTTTCTCATGTATCTGCTTCCTGCCTTCTTGTCTTTTTTCCTGCCCCCTTTTCCTTTTTTTTTTTTTCAGCAAGGCCATGGAAAGAACAGATTTGCTTCCCCTTTATGTTTTTTAGAGCACAAGCTCCTACTTTCCACATTTCACCATAAGCAAGGAGTTTGAGCAGGGAAAGTGTTGCTGTTTCCACTTCCTTTCTCTCCCTGTACTCAACAAGAAGTGGGAGCAAGTAAACTATTGCTAGGGGACATAAAGGATTGGAGTCAAAGCAGTGACTGTACATGGTGCAGGATCAGAGCCACTGCACATTGCTCAGGTGCCCAAGAAGACCAACAATATCCTGGTTTGCATCAGCAATAGTGTGGCCAGCAGGACAAGGGCAGTGATTTTCTCTCTATACTCAGCACTGGTGAGGTCACTCCTCAGATCCTGTGTTCAGTTTTGGGCCCCTCACAAGAAAGACATTGAGGTGCTGGAGCACGTTCAGAGAAAGGCAACAAAGCTGGTGAAGTTAACTAACAGTGATAGGGACTGAGCTAGGGGTAACCAGAACAAGGAATGAAAATACCAAAGAAATGTGAAAAGATTCCAGAGGGAATTTAGATGTCATCAACATGAAAATACAGTTCAAAGCTTCAAATGCAGAAAGCAGTCACAGAGAACATACAGGAAGAAAGAATGAGAATTGAAAGAATTATTGCAGAGAAGACTGAACAGGAACAAGTAACAGGGAAAATGTGCAAAGAACAACAAAAAAGCATTGAATGAAACCTGTAAGTCCAAGAATAAAAGTTTATAAAGAGAGAGAATACTTTTCATACCAAAAAAAAAAAAAAAAAAAAAAAAAAACCCCAAAAAAAAAAACAAAAAAGAAAAATCTGGTACGGGTTTTTTTATTCAAGGAAAATGTGATTGTGGTGAAGAGAGAAAGAATCTGACTATTCACCATGCAAAAAAATAGCAAGAAAAGAAGCAAAGTCAACTACAAAGAGGCATGTTTATGTTTGAAAGGTGTAGGAAGGAAATGGGAAAAGTATCTGGAAGCATTCATGAGGTCAAGAGATTTAAATCTTTTGTACAATTCCGAGTACACTTGAAAGAGCATGGAAGTTCCCATCCATGAATTTTATTCTCCTTGTAAATCCCCTCCTATATTACTTCAGCATAACACTGGAAGTAACAAAATTTTCCAAAACAGCAAAATCTCTCTCTGAATACTCAGTCTTCAGCCACTCCATGACAGGATACAAGGAAAACTCAAACTACAATTTTGAAAAGGCTGTAGAGGTCTATATTTATTCCATCTAGACAGCTTTCTTCCATATGAGCTAAATTATCACCACCTCTAAGGTTTCCCTCCTCATTCTAGTTCTTACTCATGAGCTAAAACATCTTTTGCACATTCCATGTTATAAACACACTACATCCCAAAATTACAATTTCAGGCCTAATTGGCAAATTTCAACTACTTTAAACACCTAACAAATTGTATTTCTCTGTTCTGTAGTCACATGGTGGAGTCTCCTCGATAAGATTACCCTAACCAACACCAGCTGTGCCCAGCTGCCATTAACATTACAGCTCCAACACTCACACAATCTATAAAGAATATCAAGGTCATAAACTTAAAATCACATATTCTAAATCCACTTCTCATCAGCTTTTGCAAGTCACAAAAAAAATTACGTGTTTACAGTTGGAATTAAAATTGGTCCTCTTTAATCCAGCAGTAACCACCATATGCTGCATTGTCCTAGAAGGAACAAAAGGGTGCACCTCAAGCTCAGCAACACATTGTATTAATCCAAATGGGTTTTTTTCACATCATTTTTTTTTATTTAAAAATCACACAAACCAAAAATGTCATTAATAGGCGGCAAATTTTTTTACATTTGATGTATGCTTGCTGGGAACCCTTAATTGTAACTCAGAGAGTACCAAAAAAATCTATTTATATCCTTTCCAGGTGCTTCAAAGCAGAGATGCTGGTAACAAAAACTCCCAGCCTATTCTGTGAGCATCACAAGAGACAGTGGTTTCAAATATATCCTCCTTGTTCGAGACCACAGGAAGAGCTTCCCCTTAATGCAGCACCACATACCATTGCAGCTGAAGTAATTGAAGCTGAAGTACCAAACAGCTGAAGTAATTATAACCAGGGTGGGTGGAGAGAAGTGAGAGAGATGAAAGGGGTGGGAAGGTAGAAATTTGGCTCAATATATTATTTGATATTCAACAGACTATGCAGTGGAACTCAGGATAGATTATTCTCTGATAAACTGAAAGAAGGAAGGAAAAGCCTTTGCTGGGGAAAGAAACGTGCCAAACACCAAGAGGGCTGGGATGTCTCGGAATGAGGCATGGCAGGCAGTGCAAGAGCTCCTGAGGGTTGATCCATCTGTTACCACCACCAATATGCTTAGGGTGAATGTAAATTTGACCAGGGTATGGTTCACCCCTGCCTTGTCTGTGCCTTCACACCACTCCATCCTGGAGCACAATCTGTAGGCACAAAAACCCACTAGTGGTTTCACTGTATTTCAGCCCTTCAATAACTCTCAGAATAAGGTGGGTGATTTCACATGAAACACACAGCCCTTTACAAGAAATGGGTCCTTCGTTCCTCTTGAGAAATGTTTATGACCCTCAGATTACAAGGTCTCTGCAATATTAGTCCATAAAAGCATAAAATCTGAGTGATAACTGTTCTAATTACCGTAAACCTCTGCCTAATGCTGCAACTTCTGTAGACAACACGACTTTGGAAATAGTCTTTATATTTGTTGTTTGGGTGGACAGATGGGAGACACTAATCTATTCCTTACACTATGGTTATTTTGAACAAATCATACAAGGGCCTATCATTTTTATCACTCTTTGATCAAGCAAATAATATTTAGGACTTTACTTGTATTTTCCCAGTAAGAAAAAAATTAGTATAGGGTGAAGGTTAAATTCAACTTGTATGCCCATGTGAAGAGAAATTACTATTGTCTCATAAAGAAGATACATAATTAAGCCTGTGAACTGCATGATCAGTTCCATCGTTAGCAGAAGGGATTTCTGAAATCTATATTGATTTTTGCCTGTGAATCTGCATTAGCCTAATCCTAATATACAAGCACTATGAATCCACAGGGGATTGATTTTTTTCTCTTTGGTTCATAAAAATCTCACAATTGAAATTTTTGCTGAAAACTGATGGCAAACCTAGGTGTTTTCCAAAAGCACATATGTAAAAAAGTACAAGCTGTAAGAGAGCTTTCTGCTGCAGAACCCAAGTCAAATATATTGTCGCCTCTGCCAGGCCAATCTTGTTCTGTTTTACACTACTTCATAACGGAAGATTCTATAAATGTGTAGTAAATCTTATACATGGCATTCTACTAAAGATATAAACAAAGAACAGAGGGGAGAAATGCAAAATGTTAATTGGTCAAGTTCTGCTCTTAACTACACTTATGTAAATACCTTACAACTAGATTAACCTGATCCAAAAGTGACTTTAATGTTCTCAGATTCCCAGGAGCAACCAACAGCACTCACAATTGTTTGCCACATATTAAATCTTATACATGGCATTCTACTAAAGATATAAACAAAGAACAGAGGGGAGAAATGCAAAATGTTAATTGGTCAAGTTCTGCTCTTAACTACACTTATGTAAATACCTTACAACTAGATTAACCTGATCCAAAAGTGACTTTAATGTTCTCAGATTCCCAGGAGCAACCAACAGCACTCACAATTGTTTGCCACATATCAGTGCTAAATGCAATGTATCATTGAATCACAATTTATTTGTGACCAAAAAAGCCGGTAAAAAAAAATCATGATCATAAGTCAAACCAGCCCAACTCTCAGAAAACATAAAATCTATATTGTACAAGATTAAACACATCACTGGATTTGGGTGCAATACTACCTGCAACCCCAGAATGCAGTAGGGGAAGGCAGACTGGTGTTCAAAGCTCCAGGCTCCAGTCTTGGGTAACTTCACAGAGTTCCAAATTCATCAAAAGACCTCAGCTTCTGCACAACCTTCCAGTGGCTCAAAACCCACAGCATGACACAAAGGCCATTGAACTAAGAAGAGATATTTTTCCACTACCCTAAATGGATTTTGATTCTGGGCTCTTGTGCTGCTCCAGGGACACAGGCATACCTGGTGGGTAGCACCTCGTCCTGCAGGACTCAGCAGGCTCCTGTGCACTCCTCCCCATCCATACCACACAACTCCTGGCCCAGCACCTCCATGCCCTACACAAACCAGTAGAATGACTACCTCATGCAATACATGTTCACAGCCTACCACTAAAAGAAGTATGAAACATCAAATGGGCAAAAAAGCAAATAATTCAAAATCAGTTTCTCAGAAATTAGATCAATTCTTGAAAAGTACTGACAACTGCAAAATGGCAGTGAAAAGTGCCCTTTGACTACAGACAGAAAGAAACACAGTGCTGAATTCCTCATAGCAACCTTCCCACCACACTCAAGAATTTGAAATTGGCGTCTTTAAAGTCAACATTTTTTACTTGAAAAAAATTGCTTTGGACCTCAAGTTTTCAATTTTTAATCTGAATACCTATCTTGGCATATGTACACTCCTTTTCCCCTCCCCACTCCATTGTTATTTGGGGTTTTTCTTTTGGTTTGTTTTGATTCAGTTTTTAATAAACAGAAGCTGACCTGTAACTACAGGGAACCCAACACATCTGTGAAAAGGTTGACAAAGAAGGGAAGTCAGATGCTGTGATAGAAATTCATTTTACAGTTCCTTTAGGAATCTAACTCCAAGAGGCAGCATGTGTTATTAAAAACAAACTACTTGCGGTAAAAATCTATTTCTGGGGGTTGTTTACTGAAATGAAATGTTTATTCACTTAGGACAGTATTTAAATCTCTACAGATAAGTGCAAACTGTTCTTGAAAAGACAGAAGATGTAATAAAATGCAAAAGGGAAGTGGTGACAATATTAGCTTTGCACCAATTCGTTTACAGTAATTTCAGATTTCATATATGCAAATGAAAGGAAATTTCCAATAACAGGCTGCACGTACAGGGCAAGGAGGCTTGCTGTGTCTGCTGTCATGTAATTTTCAACACTTCTAACTTCTTCACAGAAGGTTCAAGATTATTTTCAGGACTATTTTATAACTGAGGCTGCATGGAGCAAAGCATGACATTGAAAAATAGGCTTAATTATTCCTACAAAAAACTCTTGGCATAAGTCCACTTCATATCAGCTTAAAATACCCTGTGCAGCTCTATTGGCAGGATCATATGTTTACAAGCACTGGATTACAGGAGTAACCACACCTCCAGGCTAATTTAAAACAATTTCTGCTAAATGGAAACAGTAGGCCAGGGTTTCTGTAATTTGGAACGGGAGGAGGGGAGGAAAACAGCACAGGATACAAAGGGAGATGTTCCTATTATAACTCCCAGTTCATCAGAGTATCACACAATAAAGGGCAAAGGATCCATTTTAATCTGAGGTGATGCAACAAGACTTCATTTGAGTAACAAAGCTTTTTTTAGGTTGACAAAGCACCTAAAAATAGACTTTGATTTGTTAGGGAAAATCACCTCAGCACACACACTCCTCCCAAAGTATGCATAGCGACTCCTGCAAGTTATTAATTTGTCACAGGATATTTTCTCTCCCTAAGTAGGTACATTCCAACAGCAACAAAGTATTCTCAGGATGGCTGCAGACCCTGTTCCTGAATCAACATGTACTTATGCAACTTCATAGTTTACAGCTCCTTCTGAATTTTTTTCTTAGAAATACCCATTTGGATGCATTCATACAGTATAGCAGTAAATAGGAACAATTAAATCAGGAAGAATATTAGGGTTTTACACCCTCAAAATGAACATGTTCCAGGCAAATCTTCACCAGTATTCTGTTTTGAATCCAAGCCTGAATTCTCATCAGTTGGTCCACTGATACACAGGTTTTCAATACAACACAAACATCAGACCAGCAGAGCCACCCAAGCACAGAGCTGCACCTGATTCCCAGCAGGGCTCAGGTGACCAAACACTGCTGCTATCTAGTACAGTGGGGCTGTTCTCAGCACCCAGATGACTCCAAACATCTCCACATCACTGCCAGAAACACCAGAGCCTGAAAATCACAAATTGCTAAGATAATAATATCTAGTAGCTGATGTGGATATTTTTGCTTCCCTATTTTGCCCTGAATTACAGGACAATATTGCAGAGGCAATAGTCCTTCATAGCCATACTGTGATGAGAAGATACAAATTTTAAAACATTCAGCTGTTATTCCTAGTGTCAAAGTCTAAAATAAAAAGTTGCCTTTGTCTAGTGATTATTTTCCCTTCTCTCTCTGGCTCTTTGTGTTTGTTTTTCCTTCTTTTTCTAATCACCCCTATTGACCATTGCACTACTGACTGATATCTTCTGCATCAGAAGGAAAAATGCTGAGGGTGTTTGTCAGCCATACTGTCATGAAAGTCAAAAGCAGATACGTAAGAGAAGAAAAATTATCACATTAGACATAGAAAAAGAAAGATTAACCTATGAGAGCTGGAGGAGCATAAAGATGAGCAAAAAGTGGGGGGCTCAATGGCTCCAGGGGATTGGTAATGGGTTAGACTGCCTTTCTCCTCTAGATCACTGGCTCACATCCAGCCCATATCAGTAGTGACTGAGTGTCATTACCACCTGATGGATTTTTGGTGACCTCTGCAAAAATGAATTGATGGTTTCAGTCCAGCTGAATAAATGTTCCCATCATAGCAGGTACACCACTGTCTCAGCAGAAGGAAGGGAGCAAACATGGACAAGAAAACACACCTATATCCCTACAAACCAGTTTCACGCACAAGAAAGTTCACTTACTGGAGATGGCCACAGAGATTTATTTAATACTTCTATGGCTAGAGGATTGTGCTTATTTTATGAAGCCTCAGTGTTCACTATTCCTCAGTGTTCCCCATCCATTTGTCATGGATACTCACGGGCAAAAAGGCTGCCAGCGACCAAGTCAGTGCAGAACAACTGTCTTAAGAGACAATTTGAATTTGAAATTATATTCCATGTAATATAATTGTTGCAAAAGTTTCTCCCATATGAAAGCACAGTAAGATCATACAGCTTTAATCATGCCTCTTGAAGAGTTCTGTTTAAAGGCTGTGTAATATTAACTTGCCTGAACTAAGAATTACAAGCATGTTTCCTCTGCAATTGGAAAAGACAACCCAAGTGAACTCTCTCTCTAGTCTAAGTCTTGTGACACATACATTGGTTCAGAACATCGTAAATGCATGCATAATTAAGAGATTAAGAGATAATGTGGTTGGAATGACTGGAAAACCCCTGGAAATTGCCTGGTCCTTTCAGGCAAGAGTTTAGCAGGTTCCTATATAGGTGACCAGATTACAGTTTGCTATGATGGAACATGTATGACATTGTATTCCATCTCTCCAAATGCTCTAATACTTACAAAATTATCTAAACTGAAAAAAAACCCAAAAAAATAAATTATATCAAATTAAAAAAATACTAATCAAAAGAGGTTGTTGTGCAGCTTGCTAAATATACAGGAAGAGACTAAAGGAAACTCAGTGATAAAGGACAGCTGAGATGGCCAGCAGAATGTCAAATGAAGCATTTTTTTTAGAAACAGACCTGCATTTACCTTGCTGTAGCACTATTTGACATGTCTCCTTCAGAAAAACTTACAAGGTGATATTTAACAGATGCTACAATTAAAAAAGTGACACATTTTTATTTTTGCACTTCACATTTTTTCTTTCACAATGAAAAAACTGTTTGAAGTTGACTTATTCTGCAAACTAAGTGTGCAGAGTCTGTGGGGGAAAGAAGGTCCTTTTTACCATGACAGCAGAAGATTTTCAGATGTTGGGTCCTCTCTTTCATGGGTGGCTTTTAGTGAGCCAGACTAGAATGGGACCATGCCATCCAAACAAAGGGCACTGTGGCTCAGAACTGCATTTCACTAGAAGAAAAATGACAGCAATTCCACCCCCAACAACAAACATACATACATACACGAAAAAAGTGGGTGGTTTTAAGTAGAACTCAACATTTTTAGTTAGGTATCTGTCCTGAGTACCCAACAGCAAGAACTCTGAAGTTCAACATGCTGTCGTTCTCTCACTAACCTCTATTCTTTCATAAAAATACAAAGCCAGATTTGAGAACAAGGATTTCTGAGCTACTAAAAAGAAAAGCCCCCATTGCTTATCATGAGAGTAAAAGGCTTGACACTTAGTTTTGTCATTTATTCAAATGTTAATAGCAAGCTTGACACTTAGTTTTCTTTGTCATTTATTCAAATGTTAATAGCAATTCTTGCAGCCTCAGTGACCCTGTTTCTTGAATTTATTCTGGTTTTACCCAAGGTGAATAAGCCCCTGCATTTTCCTATCTCATGACTTCTTCAGAGGCAGAAGTTTCTTCTCAGAGGAAATTGAAAAAAATGTGTAAACTGGCTGAGGAAACTGAGACTGTGTTGTGAAAAATGAATTTTTGGTTTAGTTCATGTATTTTTGGGGGGTAGGGGATGTTGTTTGGGATGGTTTTTTGCCTTTACACTATTACCTGATATTGTCAGAAAAGATGGAAAGGAAGGAGTGTCTGGAAAGAGGTTTTCTACTGATCTGAATAAACTGAACATCAGTAGCTGAGAGGTGTGATGAAGCAGTAGGATTATATCACAATGTGTATACTCAAGAATAGTCACTGCAAAATCTCCATGAAAAACCCTGACGTCACTATTTCTTTGAAAGCAAGTATTTCATTCTAAGCTTTTGTCAACATTTTTTCTTTTAAACCTGTACTTGCTTCTTCACGTTTCTCCTTCCCAAGATGAGAAGCAGTTTCAAGTGTCAGAACTTTTCAGACATCGACATTTGCTTCTTAAAAGGAGAGGGGAGAGAGATATATATCCCTGTTTTAACAAGTCTAGACATACATTCTCATACGATGGAAATGCTGTCTTAGGAACATTTTTCCTTTAATACCACAGAACCAAACAGAAAATACCAACATGGAAAAACCTTAAACTATCTGTATACTTCTGTGCTGACTCTTTGTTTATATGCAGCAAAGAGAAAATCACTAGCACATGTCCTAACTGTTGCAAATTAAAGCTCAACTTTGTCACCCTTGCTAAACCAAAGAGCAATTATTCTTGCAAATGAGTACAATGGTGCTATTCATTCAGGTAAATACTGTTCCACATAAGGATTGCAGAATCAGGACCTGCAAGAAAGCAAAGCATTTTAAATTGCCTGGTTGATCTCCATTTTCAAAGAGAAAATGAAGATCAGTCACTCAACCTGAGGGATAGAGTCACAATCTGACATCTGAATACACATACAGAGATTATTGGAACTGCAGATTTTAAAATAACTTCCCACCTGCAAAAGGATATCTATCTTTATAT
>NW_008667775.1:0-2358 GCF_000695815.1 Acanthisitta chloris
GTGCCCGGTGCCCCGTGTCAGCTGCGTGAGCCCAAACCCACAGCTCCGTGCGCCCGCACCAGTGTACGGCCATTCTCTCTAGGCTGTCTCCAGCCAGCTGGGGGGATAGCAGATTTGCTTGGCGAAGGCGGGAGGGAATCCCTGTTTAGCCCTCCAGGCTGCCTGACCTGGGGCTCTGCTCGAGCGCAGGGCACCTTTTTCTCCAGGCAGGTGCCTGGCCACACCTGTCACTCAGTGCTCAGGGAGGCCAGCACCGTCATGCAGCCAGAGGTGACAGTTTTGAGCCCACTGAGCTCCACTGAGGTCCTAAAGCAAATAGGGACATAGCAAGTTAACCTGGCCCCACTGGCTTGGCAGTTGTGCCCTTGGCAGCCAACTTCCTGGGAGGACAGGGCAAAGAACAAGTCCTCCATGTGTAATCACCAAGTCAAACAGCCCCAAAGTGGATCGCCATACCTCTTCTGTGGAAGGTCCTTGAGTTTCCAGGCCAACAGTCTCTGACATGTTTATTGTCTACATGTTTTCAGTCTGACCTCAACAGGGAAGGAAATGGCCAATCTCTTCAGGTGCTGTTATGGGCCTGGATGATGGCAAATGCTTTTCTTGACTTGAAGTGAGCTGCGAGCTGGTGAGCAACAGAGACTCTCCTCCAGACCCTGTTCACTGTGCAGAGCTGGAGCACAGCATCCAGATGATCAGTAACTCTCCTGCTCCTCCCAGGACTCTCTGCACAAGCATATGCTTAGGTCTGGTTGCACAGATACACAGGAATGAGTTAAGACAAAAGATGTTTCCCCTCCCAACAGCCACCCCCAGCCAAACCAAATTGCTTGGCAGATCTGCATCCATGGGGAGGATCAAAGCCTCAGGGCTGGGCTGGCAGTGCTCCTCACTGTTTACATGTATGTATATTCATGGCACTGTTAACCCCAGATGATTGAATAATATTGAATTTCATATTTGTTACATTTCTTAAATACCACCTAAGGAACCTCAGCTTCCTGGAGTATTCCCAGTGTTTATTCCTAGGGCAGAGAAGGCCAACTCATCATGTAGCCATACCTTATTATTTATTATCATGCTCTGTTACTGGGGTCTCTATTCCTGCAGTGGCAGCATCTTTCCACAGAGCCAATGGCTTCCTTTGGCTCTGCCCTGGGTGCAGCCTGACTGTCCAGCCAGAGTTACAGCTCAGTTGGAGCAGGGAGCAAATACCTTCGCTCTTTGGCGAGACTTGCTTTCAAGTCTCGCCATTTCCTTTCAGCAGCAGCAACTGAATGCGATTCCCCCCAGGCCACGGTAGGGTGAGTCTCTGTGAGTCCTTGAAACAGCCCTATCACTACAAGAGCCAAGGGCTCAAAAAGAGAGACCTTGTTTGTGTTCGTGGCTGTCCTCCAGGGCAGCCCGCCCGGTGTGCTGGTCTCTGACACCGAATGGCACAGGAGGAGGGTGATCTGCGGACTACCTCCAGTGAAGCAGGGCTGTTCCTCCCCCAGGCAGTGGCAAAGCCTCAGACTGTCCTTCTCCCTCCCAGGCTATCTCTAGCTTTGTGATCCTTTATTTGTCCTGAGTCCCTTTGGGCTGTTCCCCAGAGCACTCCCCAGTTACAATGATTATAGGGTTTCTTTCTGTCCTGAGCTGAACAATCTTCAACATCCTGTCCCTTCACTTCAGCTACTTTGTTCTCCATCTGCAACAAAATCTCCTTAGCTAAGCACAGTGGTCTTTTCCTCCTTCATCTCAGCACTTCCTCCTTTGCTGCCTTTGGTCCATTTTCTTCAAGAGCCACTGGATCAATGGAGGAGCAGGACCCCAGACCCTAGCCCTTTTACCCATCCCATGCCATAAGCATCGGTGCCACTGCTCAGCTCCACAGGGAAAAGGGAGCTTGTGCAGTGAGACCGTCTGGCTACCACCTCCTGAATGCTCTTGGATGCAACAGGAAGCCCAAGTTTTCTCTTGATTGTGTAAGATTTTATTGCAGGAACCTTATGGGGTTCCATCAAGGAAATTGCAGCTGTAGTTACCTTGTTTGCGACTTGTTTAATTATCAGAAAAGTCCTGCATCAGCCTGTCACTGGTTTTGAACATGCTGCATTCCACTGAGCATAGCCTTTCATTTCAGGAATTTCACTTCTAAATTTTGAGTGGTTCTACATCAGATGTTTTCCTTCCTCTTCTCTCCTCCTGGCTGGTCAGTGCCCTGGGATTATAACAGTGAGCATGCACAACGCCCTGGGATGGGCCTATGGCACTGGAACTGGCAGAGAGATAAGAGGCCACCTCGGCCACAGTGTTTGCCAAAGGCCAAAGCTTCCGGTTTTATGGCACCTCTGCAGTGCACAAAGTGTTAGCAGC
>NW_008667775.1:2383-5309 GCF_000695815.1 Acanthisitta chloris
TTTTGTCTGGTCTGCATTTGAATTACTCTTTGTGCGTGGGGCACGGCTGCAGCCCAGCCCTGGGCCAACAGGATGCAGAAGAAGCACTGTGATGGGCGAAGCTGTTGTTTGGACCTGCTGGCTGTGAGCACTGTATGGGTTCATCAGCATGTAGAGCAAGGTCCAGCCATGCCTGGTGAGCTAGCATCTTGAATTACTCTTTGTGCGTGGGGCACGGCTGCAGCCCAGCCCTGGGCCAACAGGATGCAGAAGAAGCACTGTGATGGGCGAAGCTGTTGTTTGGACCTGCTGGCTGTGAGCACTGTATGGGTTCATCAGCATGTAGAGCAAGGTCCAGCCATGCCTGGTGAGCTAGCATCAAAAATGTGGTGGGATGTCTCGACAGCATCAGCCACAGTAATTGGTGGCCTGCGGCGGGAGGCTGTGTGACCACGAGATGCCTGGATGTCTCTGCTCGCAGTGTTTGTTTTTAGGATGTCCCTGTCACACACCCAGCTGCTGTGATTATTAATTACTATTTATACTTTGCTTTGGGTATGCACTGTATTTTAAAGACCAGCAGAGGTGGGAACACTGCCCTCCTGGAGGCTCCCAGGCTATGTGGGAGTGTGATAGCTGCAGCATGTCTTGCAGGGAGCTCAGGCCCCAGGGATAATGCACTAAGGGCCTTTCCTCCACTCTCTGTTCCCCAGCCACATCAATAGAGGGGGCAGGCCTCCAGCACTGGTTTATCAGCCCACTTTCCTGCTTTTCCATCCCGTTTTCTCCTGAGCCCTGCAGCCCCTGCCTGGCTCCACAAGCCTCCCAGGTGAACAGAGGGAGTCCCTTGTGATGCACTGGGAGTGAATGAAGTGGGGGACAGAGGGTGTGCAGGTGTGTGCAAAGGAAATTTCACTAATGCCCCATAGCCTGCCCACAGTCTATACCTCAACAGGTGTTCAAGCTGTTGTGTGGATCCTCTGACAGTATAGGCAGGGTGCTTGGCCAGGCAGTGATATCTTCTCAGTGCAGAGAACCTATTTCTTGGTGCCCTCAGCCATGTCCTCTGCATGCCAGCCCTGCTGCTGGACTCTGGCCCTCAGGTCACTTCCCATTCACCCCAGCAGCCCCTGGTTAGCTGGAAGCAGATGTCCATCACATTGTGTGCCTGGAACAACACTGCAGTTGGCACTAGTGACCGAGAATGGGTTGGCATTGTCATGTGGCTGCCAAAGGGCCACACTGCTGGCATGAACTTTCCCCTGGTAAGTGGCCAAATTTAGGCAGAGTGGTCTCTTGCCTCTGCAGTGGGTGTTAGCTGTGTGGGTTGCACTGGCCCACACACCTCAAGTGCTTTTCTGCTATGGTTTTCCAAGGCCAGGTTAAGTCACAAGCTCAGATGAAGGACGGGTGCGAAAGCAGGGCCAAGTTCCAGTGCTGCACTCTGGGGCTGAGAAGCTTGCTGCTCTGTTGTAAGCCTTGGAGCTGCAAGCTTTCCCATCTCCCTGTTGGTGGGAGGAAAAGAGGAAGCTGGGCATGTGGAGGGATCCTGTTGGTACTCTGGATAAGATCCTCATTGGATGGGTGCTGTCCTTCTGTCCCATCAGCACTGTTGTGATGCCCAAGCAGTATAGTGGGCATGGCCTCTTCTGTCTGGCCAGGCATCTGGGAAGAGCCATCTCCCTGCTGGTTGCAGTCAGCAGCTACCTCCTCCTCACCAGCACAGGACCCAGACATGCCATGGGCTTGTTTGAAGCTGGGGAAAAGGATCACATTGGGATGGGGACCTCCATCCCTGGGCTGGGGACAAACCCAGTCCCTACAGTGGTGTGTCCCTCCAGCTGAGGCGCAGCCAAGCAGCACCAGAGCCTGGCAAAACCCTTCCAGCTTTGGTTGTACAGGTTTAATAATTTTGTAGTGCTCAATGGACTTGTCCATTCCTCTGATCATGCTAATTTGTGAGGATCTAATGCCTCTGCCCATTCCTGGCTAGTGAGGGGGGTGAGAAGACTCTGTCAGACTCTGCTGTCATGCTGGTGAGGGCAACCCTGTCACCTAGGCAGGAGAGTTCACACTCTGACTTTGTGTTGTCCCTGCGGTACCACTTGCTTCCTTTTCTTGTTCTTACACAGGCTGCGGTAAAACGTGTGCACCCCATGTTTGGAACAAACAACAAACCCACGTCATGTGTTTTCGCTTTCTCTGTTTCCTTGCCTCCACGTGTTAGAAATGTGTGGTGTCCGTGCACTTTCCATTTGGTACAAACAGATCATGCTTGGTCGCCAGTGGAGATGGCAACAGATGGTTTGCACAGGAACCACAAAAATATTTTGGGCTTTGGTGAAACGGGTTCCCCTCCCTGATTTCCAGACACTTGTTTTGGGGAGGGCAGTTTGGCTAGAGGAACCCTGGGGCAGTTGGAATACAGCAGCAGGTTAAGCAGGGATTTTCTGAAATGTGGCTGGCAGATGTCTGGGACTGGAAACTGTGTTGGAGGCTCTCACCCATGCAGGGCACCAGTGCATCAACCTATGTCCTGCTGGGGATGTGGCTGCAGAGGTTTGGCCTGTTGCTCACTGCTAGCAGGGATGGCAGGGTCATGGCTTTGCTAATTTGCTGGCACATTCCTCCTCTGGGCAGTGCTTGAGGGGGAACCTCCTTCACCTGCAGCCTGGGGGTGCTGAAAAGACCATGCTTGCCCCACTACTTCAGCAGCCGGCACGGGGAGAATGCTGGCCAGGGCGAGGAATCCCTAGTAGCATAACGAACCTGGGGTGGCTGGCGCCTGCCCCAAGAGGCCAGCGTGCCTACGGGCCAGCGCTGAGCTGGTGAGAGGCAGCACTGGTCCCCGCGTGTCCTTTCCCAGGGAGCGGTGTGGGCTGTGAGCTGCGGCAGTCCTTGGCTGTCCCCTCTGCTCTGACGGGCAGCTCAGAAATAGCAGCTGGCC
>NW_008667775.1:5471-5713 GCF_000695815.1 Acanthisitta chloris
TGCGGTTTCTGTTGTTTGCTGTAAACACGCTCGCTGCTGCGGCTTCCCTGTTACTATCTATAGCCGCGATCTCTTGGCTCCCGTGCAAGGCGAGTCTGCGGTCTGGCTCCCACCTTAGCCTGACCTGAGCCAGGGCTGCCTGACATCCCCGTCGTGGGTGGGTGTCTCCGGGCTTCGCTGCAACAAGGATCAAAACAAAACCCAAACTGGAGGAAAGGACGAGCCTCACCCCTCTCTCCTCG
>NW_008667775.1:5840-6081 GCF_000695815.1 Acanthisitta chloris
GGCAGGGCTTCCCACCGCCCTGTGCCATTCCCCCCACTCTCGACTATTACTCGCATACATAATAGACAAGTCAGTAGTGACACATGAGCGTAACGCGCTCCTCACTGCAGGGAAGGGGGTAGGTCGGACTTTCAGTGCGTAGGACCCGCCGAGTACCCGTGCGCAGCTACGGACAGACCCCGCTCAGTGCTGGCGATGGGGTGTGACTTGCAGCTCAAAGCGCATCCCTGCCCGGCCGGCC
>NW_008667776.1:0-1058 GCF_000695815.1 Acanthisitta chloris
AGTGAAGAACCAGGTGAAGAAAACTCTGTGTGAAGAACCTGCAGGTTGAAGAACCCTCTGGGTGAAGAACCTTCGGAGTGAAGAACCAGGTGTATAGCCTTCAGGGTGTAGAACCCAGTGGAGAACCTTCTGGGTGAAGAACCCTCTGGGTGAAGAACCTTCAGAGGGAAGAAACAGGTGAAGAACCCTCTGGGTGAAGAACCAGATGAAGAATCCTCTGGGTGAAGAACCTTCAGTGGGAAGAACCAAGTGAAGAACCCTCTGGGTGAAGAACCCTCTGGGTAAAGAACCAAGTGAAGAATCCTCCGGGTGAAGAAGATGTGAAGAACCAGATGAAGAACTAGCTGGGTGAAGAGCCAGATGATGAACCGAAGCGTCAGGAGTGGTTACCTTGGGTATTCCTGTCCAAGTCCTTTAAAAAATAAAATCAACTAACCAAAACGCATCATCTGCAAATGACCTTATGTAATGCAGGTCATTACAGGCCCAAACTGCTTTCTCAGGTTGGTTACGGTGTTTTTTCTTTTTAATTTCTGCTAAAGTTGTGCACAACTAAATTTTGTTATTCATCCCTTTTATTCATCCCTTCTGAATTTGACCCAGAGAATCTGTAAATGAGAGACTGTGCTCTCTCTGTATTTAAACAAAATAAAGGGCACTGCAGAGAGTTGATTGTCCCAAATCCTTCCTCTGAGACCTCAACAGAGCTGATGGCAGTGCCTGTGTGCAGTGGTGGAGGGGAAAAGAGTCTCAGCACAGCAGCACTGTCAGGGAGCACCAGCATTTGATCTCTCCAGAGCTGCTCTTTCTGCTTCCACACTCTCCTTCTGAGCCCTTTTTTGTCTAAGGCCTGAGTGCTCCAGCAGCTTCATCACAGACCTGCTCCTGTCAGTCTCATGGCAAGACATGGTGACCTTGGAAAAGCCAAGCCTTAAACACTTTCCCCTCATGGAGAGGCCTTGGCCCATTCTTGTCTTCCTATGTGGAGTATTTGGTATTGTGCTGGTGGCAGAACAAGAGGATAAAACGATTCATGGCTCCTTACTAAAACTTTTAGA
>NW_008667777.1:0-35213 GCF_000695815.1 Acanthisitta chloris
TGCGCTGCGCTGCTCTCACCTAGAACCGCTCCTCTCTCACCAGCCAGGTCTCCCCGCACCGGCGTGGAGATACATGGCTTTGTGCGCCTTCGCACAGAAATTGCTCCAGGCCATGCCTTGCTGCGCGAAGGGAAGCGGGATAAACTCAACTGGAAGTTCTGGTTACAAGTCTTGGTCTAAAGCATCCCGTTGGCCTGAGGAGAACGCTGTGGGTACCTGCCCAAAACCAGGAGAGTGGTGTTACCTAGTCCCTGTGTGCAGCATGGTGCTTTGGCACTTACAAGCACAACGTGGTTCACGTGCATCATAGCAACATCAGACAGCATCAGACAGGACACGGGGGTTGGTCTCCTGTGTTACCCTGGTGCACCCGAGCCCGGTCACAGCCTAGGATGCCATTTTGCAGAATGCTGTGCAAACAGAACAAAGAGCACATGTCCTAAGCGTGTAACAAAGACAGCAGTTAGACACAGGTAGATGGCAGAGCACAAGCAAACAGTGAGAGCATACTGGTCAGCATCTCGGTAGCCAAAGCTATTTTTGCTGCATCGTCTTTGTCAAGAAATGATGCGATTTCAAGAGCAAAATATACCCAAGGGGAGCTTTACCCAAGTGTATGAGGACATAGACGTCTTTGAAAATTAAGCAAGTGCAGAATGGAGAAACTTTCTGATTCCAAAGGCACTAGAACAAATGGATGTTATTCCAGCATGGTCTGTTTTACTTGGGTTGTACTGATATATAAAATTAACACAAATCAATCCAGGGGCATTTGACTGGTGCATTTTTTGACACGTTTGATATAATGAGGCCTGAATCCTGTCTGGGCATCTGCACTGCAAAAAAAATCAGAACTTGTGAAAAGTGAAAGCTGCTTGCAGATCCTGTAATAAAGTCAGTAAGATTGGTGATGGTGAGAACTGCATCTCTAGCCTGTGTTTGCTCAGTCTTGGGGGCAGCCCAAGGTATAAAAATCCACACTTCTCTTAGTGGTGTGTGGAGACAGGAGAGTGAAATTCTGCTTTAGGAAGGGCAAGGGCAGAGAGGGACCATATCCAGAGTACTTTATAATGTCAGAGACCCTAAAACCTGTTTTAAAAGAGTTTGCACTTGTATATGCGAACCCGACCTAAACACACTGTATAACTTTTAGGGTACTATAGCACTTATGAGAGTTGGTTCATCACCATATCCTTCAGGTTTCACACAGTTAGAATGGCCCTGACATCAGCAGGGATGTGCTGTCATGAACCTTGAATCACATGGTGGTGACTAAGTCCCGGAGTCCTTCTACAGCCACAATTTGACTGTGTGTGCAAATTTGGCCCCAAACACGTAAGACAGAGGATCATACACAGAACACTTACAGGTTATAGCACAGCAGCAGTAGTTGTGTGTGTAGGATCAAGAAAAATTTGACTGTAGAGGTTATTTTTTATATTTGTCCTCTATGAACTGAATGAAATTATCAAACCACTTGCTTTCAGATGCTTGGTAATTATAATTATTTTAGTCACTGCTTACTTCCTACTCACCCTTCTGGTTTAGGCCCAGCCTTTATTCTTTCAGATTCTGTAGTGAATTTAAAAGTTGTTTGGCTCTATAGTTTCTATAGTCCTCTGTTTCATCAAAGAAAACTCATAAAGTAGAAGTTTCCCTACTTTTTCCATTCAGCCTCTCTCTGAGTTAATCTGAGGTGTGAAGGTTCACTGGTAGGAATAAAAGAAAATTCCCAACACTCATTAAATATTTCTGGTCTTTTTGCTGAGATTTCCAGGCATGGTGGTACACATGACAGTCCTTTAGACTGAAGATGATAATTAAATGTGGACAGGTCAGATTGTTGATAAATAATACTGATACTTAATTCTATCATATGTCTCACAAGAGAGGTGCTAAAAACTGCCTGTGAATGCTAAATTGAAGGTATGCCAGGTGATTTTTTCAGACCCCAGAAAGGTTGTTCACACTCTGTCAGGATTTGAGGGGACAGCGGAAATCTCCGACCTAACAAATGGTAAAAGATTGGCTCCTCCAGGGCAAATGGGTCAAAGTGGTAAAGCCAGGGTTTTGCTTTGAACCATCTATAAAGCAAGCAGAGGGAGACAAGGCTTACTAGCCTGTGTGAATTTGGATCTCCAGGGTCAAAGGAACCAGAGTGAAGCTGCCAATATCAATTGTTTAAATTTGGGGCTAAACATTTCTCTGTCTCCTCTCATCAAGGTGAATTGCGGTAGTGTCCAGTACATCCTCTGCCAAGGGGCACTTATTTGGGCAAAGCCAGAGCCCTCTGAAGAGGAATAGTTATGTATTGCTGAGGCTCCCTTAAACAGAAACAACCTCTGTCTTCAGCTGCCATTTCTTGCTGACACCAGCGTAAGATCTGACTGGTTACAGAGGTGAACACATATGTACCTTGTTTAGCAAGCCAAGCTCCCTCGGGGTTATAGGAGAGAAAAAAAGTGTCCCACTCTCAATGCTATCTGTTCATGTCTGCTCCCTGATCTCCTTTTGTGCCTTTATATCTCCTGGCTATTTGTCATCTTCCTGATTGTTTTTTGCCTTCTCATCTTTATGTGTTCTTTCATCCTTCCTTTTTTCTTTTCCTCCTTGTCATCTGAGATTTGTCTTTCTATCTGGTCTTCTGTACTGCTAATTCTGCCTGCTCCATCCTCCCAGTTCCTTTTCTGTCATCTTCCCTTGTCTGATTTTCACCTTCACTGATGCTCTCTCTTTTAGGGGTTGTTTTAGTGTTAAAATCTGACAAGCGGTTGAGTTTCCTATTTTCGTGTCATCCAGGCTGCAGGTTTCCAGTGAAATTAGTGCCAAAGGAAGAACAGCAACCCAGAGGAGATTTCACACTTTAGAGCAATATTTACAGGATTCTGAATCTGATTAGGGAATATGGCTGAAAGTCACAGAGCTTCCTGGTGCTACGTAGCATTTTTTAAAGGCTGTCAGAGTGAAAAAGCGAAATACTGGAACTAAAGCCCCTAAGCAAGTTCTGTGCTTAGTTCACTGCTTCAACATTGTGTCAAGTCAGCATGCAAACACCTACTGCAATTTCTGGATTCACAAGTGCCATAAGCCACCTTTGGATCAAAAGTGACATTCAGTTTTTCTCACTGTAAATCTCTTCTATGAATTCTTTCAGATTTACTCTGAGATCTGACTTTGACTTACAGGCACTATCTTTGATAACAACAGGAAAAGGGTGAATGTGTATGCATTGTGGGATCAGTAGGAAAAAAGGATACTGCAGATGTACTGATTTTTTCAGATGTGATAGAAGTAGTGAACAAACCAACCTTCTGTCAGAAAAATAAAAAACGCAAAAAAATTATGAATCCTTGAGAAGAATACCTTCTCTGTGTGTCATAAAAAGCATGTTTCACTGCTTATAATTATATATACACATATACACAGAGAAACGTGGGTACATAAATATTCTAAACATCTGCAAATTTTTTGTCATCCCATCATATTTTCATTACAAATTATTCTGACTTAGGAGATATCCATGAGAAACCTCTTGTGTCCCTTTTTCCGAATTTCCACATCATTATTCCACATTATGTAAGAAAGAGAATGATGAATTTAGTAAAGGTGCAGCACACAGAAGTGCTTGTAAGAGATTTCACTTTGCTTGGAACCATTGGCTTTGTCTCTGTTTTGCAAAAGATTATACCCTTCATGACATAATCCGTGTCAGTATCCTCTGCCTCCAGCTCCACTGTTGCACTTTCCATTTTTCTTTTGGTTTTTTTCCCCCCCCTGTTTTTCCTTAAATGAATACAAAATATAGCATCCAAACAACAAAATGGAAGGAAAAAAGCATAGGGATCAGATCCAGCTAATGGAACACATCTCCATGTGGGTTCAGAATCAAGGCCAGGCAAGGAAGCCTATCCCCTGATGAGAAGACAATTTCCTTGCCACTGTGCTAAGGTTATTGCGATGCCAACATCCCTAAATAACCACACACTGCATCTTACCACCCTTTTGTCTCTCTCCCTGTTCTTTTCTGGACTTGTATTGCTGCCAAGTGCAGGGCTGGACTGTGTAGACTCAATATTGGGTAGAAGTGTTTTACAGAGCTTCTTTTTCAAAATAAATGTGAAATATTAATTTCAAAATTAATATATAAATGAGAGAGAGAAAGAATAATGAAATTCTTTAATTAACATGGAGTATACCCTCAGGCTTCGCCTGTAGGTTCAGAGCACAATCTGTAGTGAGCCCATTGCACTGACAGGTGGTCTAGGGCTGGGAGAAGCAGAAATCTCCCAGAGGAACCTGTCAGCCAGCACAGATCGGTGTTGATTCCTCCTGTTAGGTAATTGCTCAAGCAGAAGATTCTCCAAATTGTTCAGAATTCAGGAAAAACTGTTCAAATAAAAGCAGTGCTGCTAATTTTAAGACAATTTAAACCTTCAAAAAAGTGCCGTAGGAAAAAAATACTGCTATTATCAAGATGGTCATCACAGATCACCATCACTGGAAGCTGAACATTGAGGTCAGATGACTTTACAAAGCAGCTGCTCTGCAGTGTTTGACAAGGTCTGTCTAGCCTGCACATGGCCAACAGGCTGCATGGCTAATGCTGCAAGGGCACACCACTGATGCAAAAGCTCCACTCCCCAGCTAAAATGCTGCTGTCTGGCAGCTAAAAAGAAAAAGGAAATGTAGCTACACAAAAAGGAGTTTGAAAAATGACAAATTTTGCTACTTAATTCTGCATTGGAGTTCTTATCATCTGTAGCTGTTACGTACATTGGACTCAGAATGCTCTCTTACAGCCTTACAAAGAAATCTTCAAAGAAACCCTGGGATCAAGGCAGTGTAAGCATGAGCTTTAAGTCAGCTTTGCATGACAGCTTCTGATTTATGCTTGCAAACATACCAACAGATCTCTGTCTCAGTTTGTTCATTACCATTTGCAAAATACATAAGGACATTCAGTGCCATAATGTACCTCTTCCTGAAGAATAAAATCTTTACATGTATTCTACTAAATTAGGTAGTTCCGAGAAGAACTGCACTTTCCTGAAGACTGGATTTGTGAAAAGACTCTCTAGAAGCTTCTCTTATTAATTAATTGCAAATTCTGTAGCATTCTAGATGACTTTAATGTCCAAATTTGTTCTCACTAAGTCTATTTAACTACTACCATTTTCATATAAACATTGATAAATATTACTAAGAGTGAAGTGTTGAATGTCTTTTTTATGATATCAGTAGAATATACAGTAAAGAATTTTCCCTTATCCTTGAGGAAGTACTAAAGTAGATAAAGTAACTAATCATGTGAGTTACTAGCTTATATATTAACAACAGAATATTTGTTAGCTGCACATGTAAGAAGATTTCAGATAAATTCAGTAGTTTTAGCTGTAGTTCAATTCTTTGAAAGAAAAAAAATCCTAGAATTGGATTTATTTGCTGGGAAAAAAAGCTATTTCACATTTAAGAAGAGTTACATTTATCTGAAACACTTTAGTCATGTATCTCATTAATGTGCAGTAAAATGCACTAGATACTGTGCATCACACCTTTATGCAAGCTGTTTCAACTGTACACTTAACTCCAGATAAGAATCTGTTCCTGTGTAACTAGAAGATAAACTGTGTTGTAGACATAGAAAAGGAGCACCTGAACAAGCAAGTGGCAGAAAATGATTGATTGATTTTGTCTTCATCTGGTAACTTCAGGAGGTCAAAGACAAAAGAAGTCATGGAGCTTCGAAGTCTAAAAAGTGCACATATTCCAAGAGCTGTGTTCATAGGAGTTTGGCTGGGACACTAGCCAGAATAGCACTGCAACAGCAGCTGACACATAAAATTAAAGCATGAATCATAATCTCTCTAGTCTGCCAAACTGAGCTTTATTCAAGTTGTAGCTTTAAGATAGATTATAGTTTATAATTTGATGTCATGCCCTGAAGTTTCCCTTAATTTCAAACAGTGTTGTGAGAAGGTTGTGTATTGGAGCTGGAGTACAAAACGTGGGTTTATGTGATGAGAATTGGGTAAAGGGTGTTCAAAATCCTACTGGTTTCTGTTGTTTAAATGTAAATGAAATACCAGCTGGACATTTGCCAGGATAAGATATAATTCTGACAGAGCAGAACACTCAAATATATTGAGTGAGGTCTTTGGATTAGCCTATAATAACACAGGGCACTGTAACACTCAAAGCAGAGAAAATGTGGAGTGCTTCAAATACAAGCATTCAAAATAGAATTGATAATAAATTCTTTCAATGGATTTTGGAATATGGAATTCTTGATGTTTGAAACCTTTCTCTGGGATATGAGGAAGAAGGCAGACAGACTAGACGTCGAAGAAAGCCCATTATAGGGCAGAATGGTATTATTTCCATTAATTCTAGCACTATTGATAGGCTAATCTTCCAAAACAAATCTACTTAATCTACAATCTTTGAAGCTATAGAATTGTTTGGGTACCACAGTAAGTATTCTTACAATTTTCATTTTAGATGCTGTAGTAATCAAAGGGTGATGCAGCTTCAAAGAGTAATACAACATAGTTTGAAGTTCAATTTAGGATGCTTGTAACAGACCAAGCACTAGGATTTTTCAGTTGGCTTGAGTGGTACAAGGGATGGACATAGATAAGTCTTGAATCATCAGCTTACCTTGATATGCATGATTGAATATAGGCTTAGTTAAACTAAACACTTTGCAGTTGACAACACACTGCCTGCTTTATTAAGACTAGTAAAACCAGACTAAGGCAATCTAAGAGTATTTCTCTCTGTGCCAGGTCTGAATCTCCTAACAAGTTTTGTAATCCATAGATCAAAGGATAGTATAGAAACAAAACAGACTATTCAGATTATAATTCAAAGCATTCTTATATTTGAGATATCAACTCAGAAAAATAAAATATCTAGCAGACTTCAGTGCAAGAATATGTATTTACTTTTAGTCTCTTTGGTAGTGTCCATTCAGGACCTGACATTCAGTTCATCAGTTGCAGATATGACCAAATCTGTGAAAATGAGCTAGATTTTGGTGACAGTAGCCATCATTAGATGCAGTTGATATTTCTTCTGGGATTACCATCAGTTAAATTAGTGATATACATTCTTAATATCGACTCCAGTTTAACAGTGATTTTTGTACGAAAATTTCTTTCAAGTTTTTACAAGTGAATATGTAACCAGAAAGCCCATGAAGAAACCCTATAAGAAGACACAAGAAAGGTAGCATAATGCCACACAAAAAAATGAATGAACCATGAGGAATCTTGGCTCAGCTGAAAATCATCTGAAATTCTGAGCCAGATTCATCAGTAGGCACTGGTTGCTTTGTGCTGCTACATGCAGCAAGCAAAATATAGTCATAAGTTTGGCCAGATCTACAGCTGCTTTCCATTACTGGACGAACTAACACCAGACAGTGATCATTAATTGACTAGCAGTCAGGCATAGACATGCTTTACAAGAGTGGCACTGGGGACCAGGTGGTAATTGTGTGCACTGTCAGAGAGAGCTATTAACAGATGAGGCCAGTGTTCCTGACTGCTTTAGCCCAGTTGAGCTGAATCATGCAAATCACTGAGAGAAGAAGGATGATGCTTGACTTAGCTCTCTCCAGTGTTACATAGCTAGGTATAGATATGCACCTGCTTATCGCCTACAGCAGTTTCTATTGCAGTCACTAAAAACATACTGTCAATGTATGTCTTCCAGATGAAGCCTACATGTGAGGTTTCAGGAGATTTAACTCTAAAGAAAGTTTGAAAGATCCTATGTTTTCACATTATTGAACAAAACAATGGCTAAAAGTCGCATCCTCTGCACACACCAGAAAGGATGTGGCCACCCAGACAGAGTGCCCATGAAAGTGTGCAGCCCTCCGGGGCTGAGGTTGCAGGGAGTGTCAGAGCCTGGTGCTGCTCCCAAACAACATCAGAGAAAACAGCTGTGTGAGGTGTGACCAGGTGGACAGTGTGCTCAGCCTGGTGGTGGATCTCAGAGAGGAAGTAGAAAGGTTAAGAAGTATTAGGGACTCTGTGGAGGAGATTGACTGGTAAAGCCATACGCTACCATCCCTTATACAAATGCACCTGTCATCCACATAATGAGAAACAATGGATCCCCTGCCCTCTTACCACCGGGCAGAAGGAGGAGACCTTAGAGACACAGGGGAGTGGAAACAGGTTTTTGCTAGGGGTGGCAGGCAAATCTCCTCCTAACCTAGGAGGGGCCCTTATACAATAGGTATGAGGCTCTGGAACTTGAGGCCAGGGAAATGAGAACAGTCCATCCAGGCTGGAGGGGTTGCCTAAGGCAGAGCAGCTTTTCCCCTGCATCACGACCACCTCAATTAAGAGAAAAGAAGGGTAGTTGTCATCAATGACTCCTTTTTGATTGGAACAGAGGGCCTGATATGCTGACTGGATCCAACCCAGAGGAAAGTGTGCTGCCTCCCTGGGACCTGATTAAAGGACATGACCAAGAAACTTCCCAGCCTGGTACCTTCCACTGATTTTTATACACTACTGGTTTTCCAGGTGTGCAGCAATGAAGTCCCAACAAGAAGTCTGCAGACAATCAAGAGAGTCCTCAGGGCCTTGGGACGAGTTGAGGGATCTGGAGCAGAAACTGTTCTTTTCTATCCTGCCAGTTGCAGGGAATGAAGGGGCAAGAAATGGGGAATCATTGAGATGAATAGCTGGTTTCAAGACTGGTGTAACCAGCAGACTTTGAGGTTTTTTAATCATGGGTGGGTTTACGTGACACTGAGCTTGCTGGCAACAGATGGCTCAGAAATTAGCAGGGCTCGTTGAGAGAGCTTTAAACTAGATTTGAAGGGGGACAGGGATAAAAGCAGGCTTGATATAGATAAACCTGGGTTGGATTGTCATTGTTTGAGGGATAGTGTGCTAGCAAGGTACCTTGGTCTGCCATCTTGGTTAAGGTTGAGGATGAAGATCCATGAGGCAGCAAGGATACAAGGATTATTGATGTATTAGAAACCCCAGAAGTACCCAAGAATGGTCACACAGAACTTAGGGCCTCTCCATGCAAAAAGGTGGTGGGATCATTAGCCCAACTGAAGTGCATCTGCATCAATGCACACAGTATGGGCAACAACCAGGAGGAGCTGGAAGCCATGGTGCAGCAGGAAAACTATGGCATAGTTGCCATCACAAAGACATGGTGTGATGACTCGCACAACTGGAATGCTACAACACAACGGATGGCTATAAACTCTTCAGAATGGATAGGCAAGGAAGGAGAGGGGCTAGCCCTGTATGTTAGGGAGTGTTTTGATTGTCTGGAGCTTAATGATGCTGCTGATAGAGTTGAGTGTTTATGGGTAGGAATCAGGGGGAAGGCCGACAAAGCAGATATCCTAGTGGGAGTTTGTTACAGACCATCCAATCATGAAGAGGCAGAAGAAATATTCTATAAGCATCTGGGAGATGTCTCACAATCACTGACCCTTGTTCTTGTGAAGGACTTAACTCACCAGATGTCTGCTCAAAATAGAACACAGCAGAGACAAAACAGTCCAGGAGGTTCCTGAAGTGTGTGGAAGTTACAATCCTGACACTGCTGGTAAGTGAGCTTACCAGGGCAGTGCCCTGCTAGACGTGCTGTTTGTGAGCAGAGCAGGACTGGTGGGTGATGTGATGGTCAGAGGCATCTTCAGCATAGCAACCACGAAATGAGAGTTTCCCTCTCTCTGATTAGTAAGAAGAGGGGTCAACAAAACTACCACTTTGCACCTTGCACTTGAGGACAGACTTTGGCCTTTTTAGGAGCCTGGTTGAGAGAGTCCACTGGGAGACAGCCCTGAAGGCCACTCTTTACAATTACCTGAAAGGAAGTTGTAGTGAGTTGGAGCTCAGTCTCTTCTCCAAGGTAACGAGTGATAGGACAAGAGGAAGTGGCCTCAAGTTGCACCAGGGAAGGTTTATATTAGATATATAAACTGCTATATCTAAAGCATAGGTGATGCATCCTATGACACATCGTAGGTGATGCATCCTAGAATCCATACAAAAGGTTCTTGAACTTTGATGTGTACAAAGTGAAGAAGTTTTGAGCATTGAATCATTCTCTCAGATCTCTATATGAACACACATACCAGAAACACACCAGTACTCTATGTTCCTTACGGTACATTGAAGGTCTGGAACTGGAAGGAAAAGAAATTCACCTGTGGTGATGATTTTACAGATTATATAACTTCCTCTGATGTTCAGAAGGTGTAAAAAAGGGTTGTCATAGTAGGCATAGTCAGGATGATCTTTAACAGCATGCTGCCACTTCACTATGAAGTCCTCAGTAAAGAGCTTGGAAGAATTATTTCTGGCCAGTTGAATCATCGTGTCTTAGATGTGCTGATGAATAGTGTTGCTCCACAAAACCTCAGAGTTCAGAAGCAACCTTAAAATGTCTGTTTCCAGTGCTTTCAAAGATGGGAAGTATTGTAAAGCTAATGTTACCCATATAAAGATGAACGGCAGGAACCTCAGTGATCACATGAGTGTTACAGCTGTACCTGGACAGTGGGAAAGCTGGGGAATTAAAAGCAAGAGACAATAAGTTCCAGAAGATGTTCTGGGTGAAACTTTTCTTTTACTGTATGCTGTTATGTTTCATTTTTAACTGTCAAGGAAGAGGGTTCAGAGATCCAAAAGACTACAGCTCCAGGGACACTGGGCCTGGAAAAGGCATGCCAAGGAGAGTACAGCATTACACCAATATCTCTTTTTCCCCATCATTCTTACCTGGGCCACCCATGGAACTGGAACCTTCATCCTAAGCTCCAAGGTGACAATTAGGTTTAGGACTGGGTTTCAGAGAACCAGCAAGCATAAAGCTCCACGGACACTGGGGCTTGAAAAGGGATGCCATGGTGAGCACGACACTGCACGCACACTGCTCCTTCCACATTTGTCTAACCTGAGCTGCCCAAGGTACCTGGTGCATCAGCCTCAACACCAAGCCTCCATTAGGGTCAAGGGGTAGGGTTTGGGTTTAGAGAACTACAATGTGTACAGCTCCATGCACAGTGGGGCTGCAAAAGGCATGGCAAGGGGAACACAGCAATGCACTAACATTGGACTCTCCACATCTTTTCTATCTGGGCTACCCAAGGTGCTGGGGACCTCAGCCTCAACCCCAAGCCACAAATTATGGTTCAGAGAATCACAAAGCCTACAGCCCCACAAAGACCGGAGCTGAAAAAGGCATGGCAAGTGGAGCACAGCACTGCGTGATCATTGTTCTCTCCCATCTTTCTGGTCTGGGCTACCCATCGTACTGAGGACCTCAGTGTCAACCCCAAGTCTCCATTCATGTTAGGGTTAGGATTCAGAGAACCACAAAGGCTAGGGTTCCAGGGACACTGGGGATGGAAACAGGTTGCCAAGTGGAGCATGAGACTGCACCAAGACTGATCTCTCCACAGCTTTCTTATCTGGGCCACCCACAATACTCGAGACCGCAGTCGGAACCCTAAGCCTCCGTTAGGGTTAGGGTTCAGAGAGCCACAAAGGCTACAGCTCTTGGGACACTGGGGCTGGAAAAGTAATGTCAAGAGGAGCATGGTACTGCACAAATATTGATCTGTTCGCATTTTTCTTATCTGGGCCAACAGTGGTCTGGGACACCTCAGCCAAGCTGCTATTAGGCTTAGGATTAAGGTTAGGGTTCAGAGAACCACAAACCCTACAGCTCCAGGGACAGTGGGAGTGGAAAAGGCATGCTAAGGAGAGCACAACCCTGCACCAACATCACACATTTCACCTCTTTATAATCTTGGACACCTACAGTGCTGGGGACCTCAGTTTCAAGCCTCCTATGCCATTAAGGAATTCCATGAGGTTTCCATAATAGAATATATTTTATATACAAAGTATGTCAGTGGAGTTTTTTTATTTTCTTGGAAAAACTATCACCTTCTAAGTTCCTTTATTAGACACCTTTATTTTAAAGCAACTGAACATTATATAGAGTGCAACAACTGTATTTTTCCCCCTGTTGCATATGAAATATGTTGTACAGGCAAATGCAACTTCATAGTAATTCTTTGTGTTTAAAATCAAATAGAGATGGGAAGAGCCAAAGCAGTTGCAAAAACTAGTAATACACTAGGTTGCTGTTTTGGGTTTTTTTTGAATGTTGCCCTTGCAACACATAAATTCCCAGAATCACAGAAATGTTCTCCTTTTCTCCCATCTGGCTTGCCACTCAACTAGGAGCTGCTCACTGGGGCTTAGTCTGCTGTACTCCTTCAGAGAGCCAGCTGAGAAACCTTCTTTTGGTAGTTGACAGGGTCAAATTTACTGCCTGAATTGACTCACAGACTTTATTTCAAGACAGCATTATGTGTTTACACTGAAAAAAACAGTGGATGCAAGTTCATTGTTGTTTAAACTTGCTTCTAGATTGTTTACATCTGTTCCTAACTCAGTCCTGGACTAAGATTTTTAGTTCTTTTCGGCTTGTCACTGTGAATCTTCAGTGACTCTGCTTAAATCCAAGCATCCACTCTGGATTTTGAAGAAGTTTACATGGATGCAGACTTGTCAGTTTTATCTTGTTTTCCCTTCCTTTTCCACCTTAAATAAAGCAGATGGAATCTCAAGTCTTTTGAGAATAGCCGCAGGGAAGACATTTTCCATGGGTGTGCAAAAACAAGCTAGAGGACAATTTGTAATTTATTGCTGCACTGCTGAGTCTGAACTAATTGTGCCATTTCTGAGCAATCTGAGGAGGTTGGGGGAAAGCACACATTAGCATGGAAACATTACTAGAAAAAAGGGCGATGTCATACTGGTCAGTTCCCTGTGCTGATATGGAAATAACAGAAAAATGGTTCTTTTTCTGGATGATGTTGAACTATGTATGGATTAAGTTGTATAAAAAATAAATAAATTTACAGCTTTTATGTTTAGAAACCTGTGTTAATGGATATGAATGCACAAACTAAGAACGATTTGTTTATTGCCAGCCAAAGTATTCTGACATAATTATAGCACTCCATGGTCTTTCTTAATGGATAGTGTTAATTTTGGAGTCTATCTGGGTTTGCAGAAATTACTCACTGTATTAATAGGTGCCAGCTGTGAGATAAGCCCCTGACAGCTTCTTGAAAATACTGTTATCCTTTCACACTGGCTTCATGTATAGCTAATCATTGCATGGTTTTGCATTTGTTGCCAAAAGCTAAAAAGAAAACTACCACTTCATATTACTATTGTAAATATTTTACTGATGAAGTATAAAATATTCTCTGCCTTGGTCTTGTTCTATGCAGGATGAAATAATAATTTTAAAATAATCATTCTTTCCTGCTACATTTATTTGAGGAAAAAAATATGGTTGGGAGTCTTTCACTGGCTCTACAGCTTCACAGGGAATTTCTCATGGAATCTTTTTAGGTGCAAAATCACCTGAAGAAAAATTTTATTGCAAGTACTTCCAAAGAGCAAAAGGTGACTGATCTTGCAGTTTCACAATCACTTTATACAAGCTAATTGTAGGCTGTCCCCCAAGGGGAGTGTTCCCCTTCCTGCCCAGGGGTCTGTTCCTGCCTCCCCTGTCTTGGCTGCCCTAGGGACAGGGCAGGGCATGGTGAGCTGGATCAGCCTGCCAGGCTGACTGTAACCTCTCTGCTGGGTTTTCTGCAGAGTTCATTTTCTCTGTTCTGATCTGTGAGCTCTTCGATTGGAAGCAGCGGGAGCTTGTAACCAGAGGCAAGGAGGAGAGAGCTGGACTGTTCTTTCTAGTCTGTGGCAAGTCAGTCTTCATTGCACACATTGCCAGTCAGCAATATAAAAATAGGGAACCTCGGCAATAAGACAGCATTGGAAGTTGCACTGAAAATCAGTCAAAAAAGCCAAATTATCTTAACATCAAAAAGGACATCAATCTCACCTATGATCTAAAGATCAAAAAGACTCCAAACAAGCAACTTAGTGGGAAGCTAAAAGCTCTTTGTAGTTTATCACTTATTTAATTGCAGAGACCTAAGTGGTACTTCACAGAGACATGATTCCTGGCACTCACAGGCCACATCCTTGTCCATACACTGCAAGACAGATGCACAGAGACCAACCTACATCATGGGGTTACAGTCCTGAAGGATCAGATCCTATATTAAATAACTAAACATGATAGTGGGAGAACTGACCCAAACAGTGACTAGACACATCTGCATTAACTTACAAGAATGAAATTGTACTTACATGCTTGCTGATGTAAGAAGCTAAGGCCCTACTTTCCCAGGGTTTATCCTGGCCATGTGGCCACACGTTTTCCCATTTTTTTTGCCTCTGTCACTGTTCTGACCAATGGATGAACCAGGTCAGCTCATTAAGTAGTTTCCTGCCAGCTCAGCCAACAAATCCCCAAAACTGTGGGGCCATGTGAGCAGTTTGAAGAAAGCAGAAGGACTGGCAGAGCAGAAACCATCCTTCTGGGGAAAGCCAGGCATCGACTGTCTCGGCTGTAATGGGAACCCTCCCAAAAGCTCTCCAAAGTGCTAATTATTTGCCTTCAGTTCATAGCACTAGTGACAGCTATAACCAGCTACAGCTGGTTATTTTATAACTTTAAAAAATTCACTGCACAGTTCAGGTTGGAAGGATCTCAGGAGGTCTCTGTCCAATCTGCTTAAAGCAGAGTAAGCTTTGAGGTCAGGCTGGATTTTGCTCAGGTTTTTGTCCTTTCTTGCCTTCAAAAATCATTCTATTTATATAAACTGTGCAACTTCTCAAATAAAGTTTGTTACATTTTCCAGGGAAATGCCTTTCCTCTGTGACAAGAACATCTAACATAGCAGAGAACAAAGGGACCATTGTCCTGTGTGGGCTGCTCAGGTGTAGGCAGAAGAGAACTCTGCAAATGTGTCTGTGTAAACAGCTCACGGGCACACTCATGGCCTTCTCTGTCAGGAATCATCAGTTCTTGGGTAACATTTCTTAGGGTCTGCTGAGAGAGTTATGAACCCCCACCCTGGACACCTTACTTTCCCCCAACCATTTCAATCTGAATGAGGCAGGCGAGTGAGGCCTCCTGCTCACCCTGTCTAGCCTGGAGTGATTTTGTTCCGATCTCAGAGGTGGATGACAGGCTCAGCTGGCAGGTACCAGGGAACAGTGTTTCCTGGGGAAAAGGTGTCAACTATGACCTGCAGGGAGAATAACTCTTCACCCCAACACAGCTGGATCTGGATCCATAACCTGGAATGCACATACATGGTTGTATCTTTTTCTGTAAAATGATTCTTTTTGTAAAAAAAGAAACAAGAAAACTACTTATAAAGGACATTAGGTGGATAGCAATGTCAGCTACCCAAAAGTTATAAGACACCAGATGACTATGGGACCTTGAGTCAGTCCCCTGTGCAAAGTACCTTATGCAGTATCAGCACATATTGTTCCTCCTTGGGATATCTGTCTGGTTCAGTGCAGAATAGATTGAAAAG
Organism: Acanthisitta chloris; assembly: GCF_000695815.1. Classification (NCBI taxonomy): domain Eukaryota; kingdom Metazoa; phylum Chordata; class Aves; order Passeriformes; family Acanthisittidae; genus Acanthisitta; species Acanthisitta chloris. The sequence continues at coordinate 15,476 of NW_008667777.1, forward strand.
GACTAATAAGGGGATCTTAAACTTACTACTTTCTATCATTCAAAAGCTTCACCTTGGACCTTATATCCTAATTAATATTTTTGTAATGTAAAGGGTTACGTGCAGTATGCATGACATATGGACACACCTATATATACTTCAGAAAAAGTTCTCACCTGAAAGAAAAGTAAAAATGCCTTGAAAAAGACAGGAAAAAATTATTGATGATGAGATTCGATTTTATCTCCTTCTATAATTCATGTTAACTTTGGACTTTCAAGGTCATGTTGAACAATTCATATAGGAAATAGTAAATCAATCTATCATAGCAAATGTAAAACAAACATGGCCTAGTTTGGATGTGACTGTGTGAATGGTCACAAGGGGAGAAAATCTAGGCAGGTGCCTTCAAATAACCATTAACTGTCCCAAAGGTGAACAGACAAGAGAATGGCCTAAGGCCACTAAGAGCCAGACCCTCTGCATTTCAGGAGACACAACACTGAGAAAGCTGAGATGAGGCAGAAAGCTGCGAGGAGAGCTCACATACAGTGGCAACTTTCAGTATTAATCTGGTCTTTTTCCAATTCTCTTAATTTCTTTCTCTTTTTTTTTTTTTTTTTTATTTTCCTTCGTTTTGGTTTTTTCCTTCTAGAGTCTGAAGTAAATTCCAGAAGGCAACATGTGCATAACATCAGCTGCATTAAAAATTTTAGATGTTTAGGAATCAGAGCTATTTTCAGGTAAAATTTCTTATCCTCCTGTGATTCTTGTGAAACACCAAGAAATCATTAGAATGGACTCAAAGGCAGGAAATCTCTGCCACATACTGAGTTCAGCAACCCTGTTGTCTAGCCTTCTATCTCTTTACTGCTTCGTGTTGCCTTTCTGAATGAGATACAGGGACCTGATCTACTGGCTTTTGTTTGGTTCCCTAATTCCTATTAAGAAGACAAGGGATTTATAACTAGTAGGTAGCATTGGTAGCAATTGGATGAAGTAATACAGCAGGAAGGTGAACAGAAGGTTTCCCATTGATTTGGTGTGATCAAGATTTACACTACTGTATTTTAAAAATAATTCATTTATAAATGTCCATACAATTAAAGGACCAAAAAGTGCCAGCATTTAATCACAAAAACACAAGAAAACAATCACTGTAAAATATCAAAAACCTTCTGACATAAATAAGATGCCTTTAAACATACTCTTTTAATTTAGATCAAGTGTTTGTCAATTAAGAGCCTTAACTGGGAACACAATCATCCTAACTGGCACATGCATTCATCCATGGACATAGCCTGGAGGAGTGGTGATCAATTATTCAGCAAGGCATTTTATGCTGCCTCCACCTTTCCTGGCACATCATCTCCTAGATTGTGATCAGCAGCAAATGTCTGAACAAGGGCAAATGAGAAAACAATTAATATTTCTTGATTGATGCTAAGTGAGATTTTAATTTCCCCAGCAAAAAACTCTCCTCAGTCACTAGGTAATGGAAGATGAATGAGTCTAGTTCCTTCTCCAAAAAGAGCTGAGATGATGGTTTCCAATTCTCCAAATATCCCATATGCTTTAGCATTCAAACCCCTCAGAATTCTGCCTCTTCCATCACATTTATTGTCACCTCCTCCTCCCCAAATCTTTGCTGTTGGTCCAGCATATTGATAGAGAACAGCTCTCCCTTGTGTGCTTTTCCAGTTTTGAGGCTGCCTAAGACTGCAGTCAGAAATGCTGCTCTGGCAAAAACTGGTGGAAGTGATGAGGTTCTTGCCCCACACACTCACCAGTTTCTTCCCCATCCTCCCCATCTACCTCCAGCTCAGTTCTCTTGGGTCACCCCAAAGAAAACTACCCTGTCAAAAACCTGTTTATTTTCTGTTAGATCAGGGAGTTGATTCACCCTGAAGTTGCATAATTCCTTGATGCGATGCGAGGAAGAGAATGGGGACACATGTAGGTGTGGAGATATGAAGACAGAAAGACTACCATCTTTGGTGACAGCCCACAGTTGTACCAGATTAAGTGCAGTGTGAACCACTCCTGGAGAAGAACATGTTGACCACAATTTCTCTACCAAGGAAAATACTTCCCACTCTTGTTGAGTTCATTAGTGTGCCTTCCATTTCTCAGCTGGAGACACAGTTTATACACTTCAGAAATGAGATACATGTGAAAATTCCTTCAAATTAAATGTTTTTTTGTGGTTTGGTTGGTTGGTTGGGGTTTTTTTTGTTTGTTTGGGTTTTTTCCTTGTGTGTGTGTTTTTTATTGTCGTTTATTTTCCCTTAAGCTATAACAAACACATTTCTGGATGAAACCATGGAGGACTCTCTGTACTTATTCTCTCACCAAGTTATTTCTACATCACGCCTTTGCCTTTTAGTGCAAGGTAGGCTCTACAAATTTAATTTTTTTGTGTGTAGCAAAGAGCTCCCCCCCCAGTAACAGGAAAAACATATCAGAGATCATTATAAAACAATCAAGATCATTAATCCTACTCTTCTCCTGGGGGAGCTGCCTTGTGTTTCTATTGCTCCAGGGCATTCATCTCTCAGAAGTGCATATTCAGCATTTCCCCTCTTCCATTTCTTGTTGTCATGGGTAATATCAGGTATGGAGTAGGATATGTGGGTGAAATTGCAGTATCTTTTAATCTCTCTCACTCTCTCTTAGGAGGTTAGGGATAAAAGCAACATGACTTGGGAAACAGCATTTCAGTTGATCTTTATGTGGGCAATAACTGTCTCTGCATTCTTAGGTGCATTTGCTTAGCACCTGGAAAATGCCTGGCTGATTCTAAACTGAGGTTAATATTCGGAAAAGAAAATCTGTTCCACTGGGAAATTAAAAAGGAACTGGTAGCTCTGTAAAGAACTCGGTAGCTCTGCAAGAAGTAAACTGTGCAGTTCTTACTTGTGAGTCAATAATCAGACCTAAACTGAACTAGTTAAATCTATTAGGTAACCAAACTGTGTTTTGGGTGGAATTAAACACATAACTAAAAGAAGTAATTCACAAGAAAACATCTGGGGCGCAAAGGTGCCTTGCCAGGTCATGACCCACAGTCCTTCAGCCCCCTTGCTCCATCATATCTGCCCGTGCAGCGCAGGAGCCAGGGACAGCAGGCTGCTGTGCTGTAACCCACTGCTTGATTTTCTTCCCCATATCTTCTACAATAAGCTGTAAAACACTGTAGTGAAAGGGGAGTATTAAATAAATAAAAGCTGGCGATGAACAATCTGCTTTAAGCAGGAAACTATGTGTCATCGAGCTTCTCACTTATGTCAGGGAAGAGAGGAGTGAAGGAGAGGTAATAATGACAGGGGCTGCCTCCAGGGAGGGAGGTGGAGACAGCATTGAAGGGGGTGGAGAGCTCAGATTGTGGCAAAGGGAGACAAGGAATACAGTACAGTAAAATGAACACTGAAAATAAATAAAGGACAAGCAAAAGAAGAATTTATTGCAAGAGAAACAAAGCAGAACCACCAAAACTTAGAGTTATAAAAATGAATGAGAAAAAGTATGAAAATGTTCTTGTCAAAATTTCTAAAATAGGCAGGAGTTAGCACACTTGGAGAGGGAAAAAAAAATCGATCTTGTCTGTCTCTTTCTCTAATCTAGCCAGCAGTGTGCCCACATGCCCATGCAGCATGACTATAATTATAAGCTGTGATCTATCAAAGCAGGACCTGAAAATGTTCATCTTACAGCTCTGCAAACAGATATGAAAGGCTGCAAAATCGTTTAACTGTTGACTTTTCTCATCAAACCACATTGTTATTTAGCACCATGATTCTGTACATAATGAGAGTGTCTGGACTTCCAGTGAGTAGATCTTGATAGTATCACACAAGTAGATAAGAAATGTAATGAACATGTCCAACACCTCACGCAGGTTTACTGTCTCAAATGGAAACTACTTGCAGTTGCCTCCTCTTTATATGATGATCCCCCACAAGGCAATTAATGAAAAGCCTTGAAATGTATGAACATATCTAATGAACCCATTTTTTTTCCAGTTTTGTCACTTATCTGCACTCAAGAGTCTGTTTCTCATTCTTTCCCCCCTATGCTGATAAACTCCATTATGACAGACTGAAGGAGTTAAACATAAACAAGCCCTGAAAATATGGATTTCAGCTTTGGCATTTACTACATTAGGAATGGATGTGTTCCCCGACCACTTCACCAGAGCATCAGGGTCCTGCTGTAAAGGAGTATGAACCCAGGCAAAGATAGGATTGCCCTCAATCTAAAAACACTGAAGTGTTTTATAAAAGTGGTATTTGACCTTGTTAGTGATGGCAGGTTATTGATACCTAGAGGAGCATCACAGCTAGAGGCATAATGGAGCTTGTTGGGGGTTGTGAGAAATACAGTCTATGGCCCCAGGCTTCAACATAGCCTTGAAAGACAGAGGACAGTTATTAGCTTTGAAGATCTTATAACTTCCCTCCAAGGAAAAGAGAGTCTTGTTTTGCTAGACAGGAACTTTGAAGATTAAAAAAAAGCCCCTCCTCCCCAAGCCAAAGCAACACACCCCACCCAGCTTTAAAGTCTCTTTCTGAAATGTTAAAGTGCTCATGAACCAAACATTAGCAGACTTACCATTCTCTGGGAAAGACATACTAAGAATGTTAGTATGAAAGAATGAAATGTTAGAATGAAAGAATCTACTGAGAACTTAGATCAGCCAGGAAAAAATGATAAGGTGTGTGAAACCAGATTTAGGGGTTTCACTCTCATTTTTATCCAGAAAGCCTTTAGTAAAATATTCCCCACAGTACAAAGACACAATAAGCTTTGAGCACAGATCAGTTCAGCTGGTGCAATGAGCAGAGGGCAGCAGCTCGTGCCAGCATGAAAGAACCATGGGGAAAGGCAAGGGCTGAGCAGAAGGTGCTTGCAGAGGTCATCGGAGGTAACTGATTAGCTCAGGAGCAACCAGGAAAGGAAGAGCTATTCTTAATACCATTCGATATACAGCGGTATCAGATGAAAAGCCAAGACAGCTGGTGTCCTATGTGATGCTCATTATTCACAAGTTTTCACAAGATTATTTTCCATTCCACCATCCAAGGTTTTAAAGAGAGTATCAAATACTATCTCGTTCATGGCAGATTTCTGCAGACCCTCCCTCAGTACATCTCATCACTTTGTGGACTGCAGAGAGCAGTTTTCTCCCAAAATTTCATGCAGGTTATGGTAGTAGCTTTTATACCATGTTGTTACTATGTCAGAGTTGTACAAATTTTAATGAAGTCAAGGTAAATGACGTCTACCATCTCTCTTTTACATGCAAAATCTACGCCCTTGTACAGAAAGACATCAGATTGATTAGAGTCTATATTGATTTTTACATCTCACCTCTTTGCTTGGTAATTTTGTTCCAGGATTATTTTTTTTAAACTATGGATCTGAAATTCCTCAGCTCCCACTTTTAAAAACCAGAATCTGATTGTATACTTGTAAATGCAAATTCTCAAAGACAACTCCAAAAATTGCCTAGGGTCTCTAAGTATTCTGAGAGGCCCAACCTTTTAACAACATCTAACCAACCTAAGCATTCCCTACCCCTTTCTTTCCCAGATGTAGTTTGCAACTCTGATATATTGTTGCTAGCATTACAGTTGACTTCATCAGTGAGTGCAGATTCCAACAAGGATGAAACACTTCTCCTTTTCCAGCTGCTGCACTGAAGCCTCCTCCCTGTTGAAGGGTGGATCAACTTGCTCCCTGGTTTTACCTTTCCTATGAACATACTCCCTGTTTCTTGATATTTGTACAACACTCATCACTGTTTCTCATTTGATTGGCTGTTCTTTAGCTTTTCCTTCTGTATCCTTGTGCTAATTACACTTAGCAAACTGGTCTAGCTCCCCTGTTTTTGTTTGGGGTTTTTTTAACACTGTTAAAGATTCCATGGCTTACTTAAGGTGTGCTCTTACCTCACTCCCAATTTTATTCCACTTTGGGGTAGTTTACGATAATGTCTTTATCATAGCTTTTCTTAAGGAATCCCCTTTTTTTGCTTTTGATTACTCCCCATGAGCTCCAGGTTCTCATCTCTCACTGCTTCAAATTCTGTTGTGACTCTCTGAAAATTAATGGGATCAGTAATACTTTTACTAAGTGAAACTTGATCCACTGTCTCTGGATAAGAAATAGGTTGGGAAACTGGTAAGAGTGAATGATAAGTTGTGTGACATTTCTTATCAGCAAGGTGGCTTCTTTACTTCATAGGACTTTCCTGTTTCTAAATAAACTATTCATGCCATGGAAATGACAGGAGACTCCTAAGGCTCCTCCCAGGCTCTCAGTTCCCTCCTGTGATTGAAAATTGAGTTGAAATGCAGTTTCCCTAAACATGTATTCAGCTGTAGTGGTGCTAGTGCCAAATATGAACATTTGTGAACAGCCTGAGTATGGATCTATAGAAATATAATCAAAATATGGAATAACCATCTGTGGGTTGGCTTGTTCTTATTAAAAGAGACAATCGGCTTATTTTTGTTTGTAAGTGAATTGAAGTACTATAAATGAACTGCATAAGTTTAAGATGGTATCTTTGAAATCATATACAAATATTAAAGAGGTTCCCCACCACACTGCTATTTTAGAAAGGAAGATATGATTCTAAAGTGAGTGTTTTCTGCCAAACATCAGCAGGTTTCTGCAGTGAAACTTTGAAAAGGAGGGGGGGAAAGAAGGAAAAAAACACAATGAAACAGCTAATAAACCTTTTAAGATAGCACCATAAAAAATACTGCCTATCATAATACTGTGGCACAAAATACATCTTTTAAAACCAGTTATCAATGAATAATGCACTTATCACTCAGACTGGAGGCATGTATGAAACTCATATTTGAGTATTCTCCAAAGGAATATATCTAGACATTTGAAATATAGTTTGTTGGCCTCTCTCATCAGTTGAAGCCTAAGTATGATATATCTGTCAACAAACATGACAGCAAACACTTGCCTGTGTGATTCATTGCTGCTTTTGCTGTAATTTATTTAGTGATGACCATATATATTTTAATAATCTCAGTGAATTCAATTTAACTCGTTCATATTATGTGAAGGCACTGTAACAAATATATTGCAAGAAGAGAGAGAGAAACAGAGATGACAGAAGAAAGTTTTCAATCATCAAAATCTGGAATTAATTTCTTGTGCCTTATTCATTATTAATACAAGTAATTTTAGAACAAAACATCAGATGAACTTTTAGGATTAGTTGCTCACTTCAATGTGGTAGGGTTGTGTCCATTTTTAACTATTTCATATTTTCCTGGTTAATTAAAACACAGATAACCTAAGTGAGACAGAAGGTAAATGAACCACTCACACTACTAGCAGTTTAGACAGAAGAACCTGAATGAGTAAAGATTCCTTCAGTTGGAAGCCTAGGCCTTTATTTAGATAAAGGCCTCCCTCCCTCCTCCTCTGGCTCTCAGCCCCTGCAAGCAGTGAAATTGCATCCAGAGAATGCTGTTATAATAATTACTCATTGCCCCTTCCTCAAAGGAGCAGAGTAATCCACGTGCAGTGCTCCTACCATGTTCAGATCAAGGGAGCTGAGTGTCTTCCTGTCAACCAGTTTGCCATTTCAAAGGTGTGCAACATAGTACAAAATCCACCATCCTAGCACAAATGACAGAAGAGTGAAAATTTTGCAAGGGCTAATTTGTCCTGAACTCAAGTACTTCATCATGAGCCTGACCTAAATTGTGCAGCAAATGGAGAGGATTCTGGACATTGTCCAACAGCTTCAGCTAAATTAAATATGAACATGAATAATGCCCTGGGGCCCTGCATTCTCTGGGATGCCACAGGCATGGGACTCAGAGAGAATCCACCCTTGCTGCAGAACTGTGTTCCAGATTTTAATTAACTGGGTTTCCTTTGTTGAGCTTTTCCTGTGAAAGTCTCCCACAGTAAAAACACTCCTCAAAAATGTTATGCCGTAGCAAATCAAAATAAATCTAGCTGATGAATTTTCAAAAACATAGGAATGACATAATTTCAAGGACTACAATCACTCATTCCAGATATGTGGTTCGTGAACTCAAAACCATCACGTCCAAGTATTGCATGTTCTCATCTTTCCTAACTGCCATATGCTGCTCAGGGGTTTCATTTTATGTGCACCCTCATGGCTCCAGGCTTCATGGGCAGATGGCTCTTTGCCACCTAATCAAATCCACACATCAAAGACATCCCATGTGGGGTTCTCTGTAGAACTGCATCCTCCTTTAGTCCCTCTCTCTTGAGCATTTGCCCATCGGTACAAACTTGTACTACCAAAACGTTCATAATTTTTAGATATAAGACACTCCCTCTTCAATTAAGCAAACATTAGTACAAGCAGTTTTATCTCACTCTAAAAATACAATTCAGTACCTTGGAGCTTCACAGTGTAACAAATATTCTGTTTACATAAATAATCAAGAGTTAACAATACAAGCAAGAAGCAAGATCATAGAAATTAAAGAAGAGATGATAGCTGTGATTAAAAGTTGTAGAATAAAAGTATAATATAGATTTATTGAGGAATTCTGTGAAACACAGAGTATAGGATTGTGTGTTTTCTGTAGGCAACCATAGATACCTCAACAAGAAGGTACATATGATTTGATATGCTGCTTGGAAACTCCCTCTACCCATCCCATCTTGGCCCGTGTACCAAGGATTCCAAGTAGTAGGTAAAACTACCAATAATTGCCTTAAAGTTATATAAGTAATAGACCCAATTGCTGTAATGGTTAAATTGAAGAATGGACTTATGTAACAAGAGGGTATATAAACTGTATGAATTTGTTGTAAGGGGAAGGTGTTTAGAGGAGTGATCTCCCATGTTTCCAGTGCACTGAATAAAAGATCTGTCTGCTTATTCACATAAAAGTTGGTGTTGGGTAAGTTTATTTCATCCCAATTGGTGACAACAGCATACCCAGAGTCAGTAATATGCCTTTGGTTCTATTTTGGGTCTCTCCTTCTTCCACAGTCACATCTGTTCTTTGAGCAGAACATATCTATGTCCTCTTTCTCCACATACACAATTAAAATAATGCATCTTTACTCCTGGAACCAAGCAGCAGTTTTTGCTGTACTGCACTGAGCTTGGTGCAGTATCTAAATTTGGACACCTTCTAATTCTCTTTCACTGCATATTGATAAAACTGAATTTTCGTGGATCAGCTCATCTTGATGTAAGCTTGTGGCCGTTGCCTTTGATGAACTTCAAACCTCAGAGCTGCTTTTGATTATCTGGAGCATCCTATTCATCAGACAGGAAAGTTCTCCTATTAGTAATTGTGGTATTTCTCCAAGCCACCGTGACCTACATTGCCTCACTGGGTAGGTTAAATGTTTCACACGCTTTTAGCACATTCTACTGCCACAACTTCTGTAACTCTTTACTTGCTGCATTACCTATCACATCCATTAAATACATGCCTAAGCACATACCTTGTGTCTGAATGCACAGCAGGGTCAGGGTTAGCCTGGCAGTGGTGGAATGTTGTTTCTCAAACCTGTACAACTCTTCAACTTAAAAAACACTGCGTTCTTTTAGGGTGACAATCTCCTCAGCTTATTCCTTTTAGGATACATTTTACAGATAACAGCATAGATACAAGAAACAAGGTCATCTACATTAAGAGTGACTAAACCCTCCACCTTTTTCTCTAAAGAAGGAACAGTGTAGTAATTTTTAGTATTTCCTTCAACAGCTACAGAAAAAACCTTCACCCTGTTAAGATCTGCAAGATAAACAAAGCTGCTGAGTATGAACATTTTAAGGATACCTAAATATGGTTTTGTAATTTATACTAAAAAGAAGCAATCCGCTATCCAATACCAGTTATTTTAAGATAACACATCTGGAAGAGCATTATTTGAAATACATTTATAGAAGGGCAATGGTGAGATAGTGATGGAATATATTATTATATTGACACTGCAGATGCGAAATAGAAATGTTCACAGTAGCACTTAATAAGTGCCATTTTAAAATATCACATTTTACATCTAGTTTTTCTAAGCAATTTAATATTTGTTGCCTCAGAAGACTACAAACAGCCTGCACAGCTCACTTTCCCATGCTGCAATAAGTCAGCTCTGCAGATCAAAGAAGGGCTATCCCAAAGAACACAGTGACCTAGAAGCCAAAGATAAAGTGTTTACAATTTGTCCCAGACATCACCTATTTAACTACTCCTAGTTCTTTGTATTTACAGTCCCTTCTATTGATTTGCTAAAAGTAGTAACCTGAATATGCCAAGAACATAGTGAGAGCCTGCTAAACATGGACTAAAATTACTCCTGTGTTTCACAGCTGCAATGGTTTTAACGAGCACTGCACAGGCACAGTACGAGTAATACCATTTATAATCAGTTAAGCTAATCATCCTTATCCCACTTCCACAGCCCCTTCTTCTCCAAGGACAGATAAAAGGCCTCTTCTAGTGGCTTTTGAGACACTACTGTTAGCCATTTCAATAGACAGTAAGTCCTATAACCCAGAACACATTCTGACAATTTTCAAGCCATTTGGGTAATATGAAACCCAAAATCTAATAACTGGATATTTTCAGAAAGATCCAAGTTTTTGATGTTATTTAACAAAAATAAGTCTATTTAATGCCATTGTCGTTATAATCAGACCCACATTATCTGTACTATAAAACTAGCATTCAGCTTGCTAGCCTAAACGACATCCTCAAAGTACTAAAAATAGCCCCAAACCAACAAACCCCTCAGAAGAAAAGCCTGTGTTGTTTTTTTTTAAACAATAACAGGAAAGTGATTTACAAGGCATTTTTTCTTCTTCTCTCTCTCGATAACATAGCTACATAGTCTCACTCATCTGGCCCTGGGCCATGCAGCTATCAATGCTATTTTCTGCTTCCAGAGCTGGTGCTTTATGATACCAAACTGACAAAACTACCACTCTGTTGCTCAAGCTTTGTAAACCAGTGGCATCCTATTGGCCTGATCTAAATTAGGAGTCTAATTAACACTCCTCCTCTCTCCTCAGCACTGATGGGATGAAAACCTGAAGCTGTGCTGCTTAGAGTGGGTGAGAGTGGGGATGAACAGGAGTAAATCCCTCTGCCTTCAAAGATCAGAAAGTCTTTAGTGACAAGTTTTGTACTTTTTTTCAGAATGAGGCAGCTGCATCAGGGAGTGATGCAGAAAACAATTTTGGATTTACAAGCAAGCAGAATAGGTACTCATGCTGTGTAACCTAAAGGCTATCTGATGCTAGTGCTCTGAATTTCTCACCTAGAAGTGCTTTGTTATCTTGCTGGCAAAGAATATAAAGTGATTCAGGAACCCAAGTGCAAAAATCCCACTCATCCAAAGTCCCTCTAGATCATGTTTTAGGCATTAGGTGCTTTCTTCTTTACCCCAAGACAAAAACTATAAGCATTGCTATCCATAAAAGAGCACTTAAGAAAACTCCAAGATGGTTTAAAGTAAGGAATTCTAGATGCCAGGACTGCACTGAAGCAGGCACATTTTTATGTTTCTTTTCCAATGTCACCTACCTCAAGTGACTTTATGCTTGGAACAGAAAAGCATGGAGGAACAACACTGGGTAATTTGTAATAGTCTGGACTGATGTGCTGCTTCGTGCTGACAAAAGCAAATCCTATGGGGAAAGCACTGAGGCAGAAGCAGCAGAGTTAAAAGATATATCAACGTGCTTCAGCTACTGGAACTCTTGAAAAAGTACTGTATTAGGTTAGAACAAGGGTCACTTTTGTTTCTATTCTTTCTGACAAGACACCAGTAGCAAATATGAAACAGTAAAGTGTACAAGAATAAAACATTCCTAGACTGTTAATATCTCTATATTTAACAGTTAGTGGCAATCAGCAACTGAGGATATTTGAGTGGAGACTGTATTTAAACTAATATTTTGAAGCAACATTTTGAAATAGCATGTTCCACATATAAGTCTAATCCTTTTGACCCCATGACCCTGAAAAAAGTCTCATAGCAGTGAGTTCCACTAGTATGTTTCAGAGTCTAATGAAATAAAAGTTTGAAACTTGCTGCTTAATCATTTCATTGAAATCTTAATTCTTACAAGTCATCAAATATTCCCAAATCAAAGTCACGGGCAATGCCAACCGTCCCTCTGTCACATTTTAGTTTTCTACCTTTTTTTAAAAGCAGCATTGAACGTGGTATTCAAGAAGGTGACAAACCCCAATTTTAAGCAGTGGCATAATACTTCTGTTTGTTTTGCTCTCCTTGTTTTTGACTGCCCTTGAGCCCATACCTCGTATTTGCAGAGAAGCATGCTGGCAGCAATATTTTCTTCCTTAGCAGAGCTTAGAACTCCTCAGGCTTCTTTATTACACACATGATGTACAGTGATTTGCACTTACTAACAGAAAACTTTAGCACTCAGCTATTCGGTATCAAGAGGTCTTCCCAAAATTAATTAAGCTTCAGATTTCATACATACTACTTATAGCAAAAAGTCACAAAGTCTTAAAAACATCCAGATTACTGAGTCCAAGATTTTCCTATGTAAAAAGCTCAATATTCCTCCTCATGCTGTGGCTTGAGTACTTTGCATAGAAAAATGTTTTATTGCCATATTCTTCAGTTCTGGTGAAAGGAGCAGCAAAAGGCCTCAGAATGACCTGAATGTGACTGTTTTATATTAGCTTAGAGGATGTAATGTGTTTCTTTGCTTTGCGCCCAGTTATACATTTGAATGTAAATTGGTATTAAGAATACATAATGGTATATTTGGATTTATATTTTCTATATTTGAAAGGAAATCAAGTCCTGATGAGCAAACAGGAAGAACTGAAAACATAAAAAGAGGCTAGCTCGTCTCTTCTTCAAAGTATGAAACTGAATTTATTTTATATTGTGCTTCATAATAGTGAAAGGTTTAGACTACACAAAGTGGCCAATATAAAAAAGTTACATCAACACCACGTCTGAGGTTTTGGGAATGATCACTGCTACAGGAGAACAGGACTAGAACCCGATAGATGGAGCGCTGGACGACCTGGGTTGAAGTACAGAGACCCTGTTCAAAAGTTCTGAACAGCTTTATGTGCAAAATAAGTATCAACACACTTTGCTTAGTGAACATGACAGTTCCAAGTATACAAGAAAGCTGATTTTTAACCATGTAGGAAATTTTGGATCTTATGGATTTTGCTAACAGGTTCAGATGGCTGTGAACACAGAACTGGGATTCATGTTAGATACAAGCACATTTAAAACCCCATGGGTAACTGTAATTACCATGTTAGGCACCCAAAGAGCAGTCAGGAGAAACAGCGCAGTGTAAGCCCTTTTCACAGCAAGAGGATTTCAACACCAGATTAGAGGATATTAAAACATACGCATGTTCCCATTTTTAATGCAAAAGCAACAGAACTATCACTCTAAAAAATATTTAGTATGTTTCAAGACTGAACTAATCACCACATCACTTTTAACTTGCATCTCCTATAAAGCCTATATTGTTTACAGGCTATATAACACTATGAAGTGTACAGCAAGTTACTAAAACAGTGCATAAAAGAAGAGCAGCATCTTAATATCCTCTTGGAAAGCTGACAGACGTGTTTTTGGTCTGAAGTGATTTCACAGACCAAGCTGATGTGACAGGAATTTAGTACAATGGTGAGAGTCAACCCTATGCAGAAGAACTAGGGCAAGATTCATATCCTACTAAAGTACTAGTAAAGCACTGCTTCCAAACAGGCAATAAACAGACCAAGACATAAAGCACCAGTGGTGCTAATGGTCATCCTAAGAGGAACTTCTCTTAGGAAAAAGGTCTTGGGAAATTCTCTTATGAAAGATTTCTCACCCAGGGTCTGGATCTAGATACTAACTGCAAGAAGTATTCTCACAGATATTTTTCTGGATTTAAGTATAGAAACACTTAATTTTCTTAAGAAGCTGCCTTGAAAAATAAAGTATTCAGACAGATATAAAAGATGAGAGGGTCAGGGGACAGAACAGAAATACAACACAATTTTCAGTGTCTTCAACACCAAACCAAACCTATATTACAGATCACTTTGTATCCCTTTACAAAATGTACACTATATATATATCTGTGTGTGTGTATACAGACCAGTATTATTTCAATCACTAAGTTCTTCTTCATCACTGAAATAAGCACTTTTCTTAATCCGTGGACGTTTAGAATCATCAGAAATTGAAGATTCCCCTGCAGTCTGCGTCCATCTTTGTTCTTCTTCCTCAATTTTGGCTTGCTACAATTGAAGAAGAAAAAGTATTAGCTAGGATTAAGAAAAACAAAGATGCATTACAAATGATAATGCTAATTATCAATAGGTATTGCATTATTAAATAAGTTAGCGAATTACAATTTCCAGGTAAAATGTGTAATGAATCCACTAGAAAACTGTGTTTTCACAGTTCTCACATTCAAAGAGTCTTCTACACCAATGCAGGCTGCATGGAGTATCCTGTATTTTCAAAAAGAGGAACTTTGCCCATAGCAAACTTAGAGAACTACAGAGCAGCTGAGATCTGAAGCAAAGAATGCCTCATGTTTTAAACTGCTGTCATTGATTCAGCTTTGTTCCACTAACAAGTCTTCTGCTGTCTTTTGCAGCCATTCTTTCACATAATGAATGTCTTTGGGGACGTAAAGGTTATTCAACTAAAGGTTTAAATAGATGCTTCCTATTTTTAGTTTTAAATTATTTATTTTAAACTATTTTAACTATTTTATTTAGTTAAAATCTTCGGATGGTGAGAGAAATGGGAATGTTTCCTGGCTTTACAGGTTTTACTTCCAACTGTGGAGTTTTGGGGGGAGAGAGGGATAATTGTGCATATTTGAATTATTTTTTGGATTATATCACATAGAAGTTGTGCATTCATTACAGTCATATTCAGAACAAAGCTATAGTAAAAGCTCTTGAGGGTTTTTTGGGGGGACAGGCACACAAGGGACAGCTGATGACTAGGGAGCCAAGAAATTTGATTATCAGATCAGGCTTGCTCTCCATGGTGAAGCAAGTGTAATAAAGGCAATAATACAGCTGTCAAACAGTCTGAATTACAAAATATGCATTCAATATATCTTGAAAGATGAGGTCTATTAGAGACTGTGATGGACTGTATTTGGCAAAGGAACAGTCCCAGAAATAGATGTTGTTCAAGAATACTCTAATGAGGGCAGAGGATGTGCCCAGTCATTTATACATGACTGTTTTTCCATCTGCTCAGTTAAACAGGGATTTGTGGACAAAAGCCTAGCAGAGCATCAGAGCAGAGGTGACAGAAAACTAAGCAGCAAAGGAGCTCAAAGGAAAGAAAAGAATGCAACACACAAATACAGCAACAGTGAAAGAGCAAAAAAACCCAAACAAAATTCCACCGAACATGCCTGCAATGCAAACAAACCAACTATAGCAACCAGCTACTGCTGCCAAACAAGAGTCTCTCAAGTGCTATAAAGTGGACAGACCTCTGCGTGTATCTCAGAGCTTTAGAAAAGCAGCTAAAGAAGGAACTAGAGTTGCATTTAAAAAATAGTAATAATAATAAATATGGAATGCTTCAACTCTGTACCTGAAAAGCTATGGCTTGGCTGAGGCTATCTAGAGCAGGGTCTTCTCCTTCCTCTTCACTATCTTCTTCCTCCTCACTTCATTGTGCAGACAGAGAGAAAAACATATATAGATTTTAATGTAAATGTATAGTATGAGAAGGCTTCCTAAAAGAAGTAATAGCATGTAACTAAATATACATACATTTCCTCTGGCTCAACTATTTTCTTTCTCTTCTTCTTTTCTTTTTTTTTTGGTGGCTCCCGCTCTCCTAGCATATTTTTAGGACAAGCATAACTTAGGTGTCCTGCTTCCTTGGAGAAAAAGAAATACTGCTTAACAGAAACCATTACAAACAACCATATGTTAAAATATATCGTGAGGAAAGTTAGCGTTAAGACAGTTTGCAGGGAAAAAATGGAAGTAATTAGTAAGATAAATGGAATGCTGAATTAGCACACGGAGGACACACTGTTCTCTCTAAGTTTGCCATGGAAAAGAAGAGATTGGTGGTGATATGCAAATTTAACTGCAAACTGAGAACAAGCTATGAGTACATCAGATTTTCTTTGGCTGTTGCAATAACTGAATACGCTACACACAGTTTACGTTCAAGATAGAAACCTCAGCATTAGCAATTTAAGAAACAGGAGTGATACAACATTTTTTCTGTAAAAAGTGTTATGAATATAAACCAAGTTTGTATTGGACATTAACTACTATTCAAATCTAATGTCCTGCGTTACTATGTTCAGCAAAAGTCAGGAATTGCCTAAACGTACAACTCACTTCTATATAAAATAGTTGTTTCCAATATTTATTTTACTGCCAACTGTATCATGAACTTCCAAAGATATAGCAAAAGCAGCTATTTTGAATCAAAGATTAAGAGATTTTCTTTCTCAAACAGCATTATACTGTTACTCAGATCTGTCTGCTCATCAGCATGTTAAACAGCAGTTATATGTACATATTCTTTCCCCACCCCCAAAATCACTAATAAAAGACAAAAGGGGCACCCTCATTCTTGAAAATTATACAACTGCTATGCACGTTGATAATATCAACAAAAAAAGTTAATTCAACAGCACAGGCAGGACTGGCAATGGCCACACGGAAGAAATCAACTGAGAGTCTGTGCTGGTTTTGGTTGGGATAGTTAATATTCTTCACAGTATTAGCATGGGGCTGGCTAGTTTTGGATTTGTGCTGGAAACAGAACTGGTAACACAGGGATGTTTTAGCTATTGCTGAGCAGAGTTTACACAGAGTCAAGTCTTTTTCTGCCTCTCACTAAACCAGTGAGTGGGCTGGGGGAGCACAAGGAATTGGGAGAGGACACAGCCAGGACAACTGACCCAAACTGACCAAAGGCATATTCCAGACCATGTGGTGTCATGCTCAACCATAAAAATAGGGGGAAGATTGGCAGGGGGGTTGCTACTCAGGGATTGGCCTAGCATCAGTTGGTTGGTGGTCAGCAACTGTTTTCATTTGCCTCACTAGTCTTTGTTATTATTTCAATTATTAAGCTGTTCTTATCTCAACCCACAAGTTTTCTCCACATTTTTGGTTTTACTTACCCCACATTCGTAACACTTGGACTTATCGAAGTAGTTACGCCTGCGAATGAATTCTGCTGCTCTTCCATTATCAATGGCAATACTTGCTTTTATTACTCTTCCAAACAACTACAGAAAATTGGAAAGGAAAGGTAAATGTTTTGGGACTGCAAACCCAACCCTGCTGTCATAACAATGTTCCACGATTTACCTGTTTGTTATTAAGTGCCCGAGAACAGTTTTGTGCAGATTCTTTATCCAAAAATAAAATAAAGGCAACTCCTTTGCTCTTTCTGGTGTCTTTGTCTTTCATAATGGTAACTCTGAAAACACATAGCCACATTATTGACACACTAAAATTACTTCAGAGACATTTTTCTCCTTAAAGATCTCCATGGGATCTTAACTTTGTTATACATTTCTGTTGTCTATGACAGTAGGAGAAAAAAAGGCAAATAAACCACTAGAAACTATTAAAAAAGGAGAAAAAATAGAATGTTGCTATGAGACCTTTAAAATATGCAATGCACCATACAGCCAATACTTCATAAAACACATTCTCGTATCAAACAAGTTGAAAAGCCAAGACAGCAGCTACTAGAAGTTAGAGTAGATACTTGCTGGTCTAGGACTCAAAACTGAAGACTTGAGTCTCCTTATTCCTACCAATTAAAAAACCCAAACAAATGTGGCCTTTATTGCTATCATTTGAACACAGAGGCAGGTATTCAATGTATTGTTCATGAATACCCCACATATTAAATGTCATTACCGTACAACCTTACATCTGATCTTCAGCAAAATATTAAGCAGTCATAATAAGAAGTCCCTCTACAATCACAAACAGAGGAATTGTACCCTGCAATTGTGGGAACTGTGTGGGAATTGTGATATCCAGTTCACATAAGTAGAAGCTCCCACTTTTACACTTATCCACTGTGCCCCAGGCAGCTTTGAGGGAAAGGGAACAACACTTACTAGAACAGTTTTTCAGCCATTTCAGAGAAAAGACTGCTGGTGTGTAACAACATTCTACTTGCTCTTAAGAAGTGGTTAGAAAAACCTGTTCCCAACACAAATATTCTTGTATGATGTATGTAACTGCAAGAATTTCCAGTTGATAAATTCAATTTATATTTTACTAAAAATGAACAGAATTTCGATACAGTTCCACATTCACACCTAAATGATAAAGAGATCAAGACTTTCAAGTGAAGGAAAGACATTAAATATTTAAAATGAGAAGTACAAAACTAGAAGGCCATATCAGGACACTTACTTGACAACTTTCCCATACTTAGAAAATATCTGAAATATAAAAGAAAATACAAAGATGTAAAAACAGACAATTGCATTTCAGTAGTAATAAATTTATCCTGACAAACTTTCCTAAGATATAGATCAGTATGGATTTTACATTCAAAACTGTTGTCAACAAGTTTAACCTAAACAATGCAGCTCTTAAAACTTACCCTGTAGAGATCATTGTTTGTCAAAGCAAAGGGTAAATTGGACACATACACTGTGCTTTTGCTTGGTGCCAACCCGCCACTCATTTTTCTGATGAAAGGAGAAAGGGAGAAGAGTTAAACTACATTCAACAGAGAAATCAATTAAAAAACAGTTGCAAGACTTCAAATTGTATTTCAAAGCTAGTCCAGACACTTTTATGATAAAGCTGCAGGAAAGCACAGCTTTCATTTCCCTTTCATCATTTTATGTGAAAATTAGTGTTTGCCTTCATGTGCTGCAGAAGACATACATTCCTTCCTCCTCCCCTGGACCCAAACATATTTTTGCTGCATGCGAATTGGTTTGTAAGTCATGCAAAACCAGACAAGTCAGAGTATTTCAAATAATCTTCTGCTGATCCGTACAGTAAAACAAGGTTTAGGCCCAAAAGAAACAAGCAGTGTCCATTTATCAAACATTATGGCCAATATGTGAAATCATTGACCTCTGTTCAAGTACCTGCATGATCTGATTCTTTATACAAGTATCAGTTCAGCTGCATTCAACATAGAATAAACCACAATCTGTTAAATGGGAAAAAAAATTTCTTCCTTAAAGCAGAGCCCTAAGTATTGGGGGGAGATAGATACATTTTAAAGCCAATGTAGTAAGATGCTAAAGCAGCACCTCCACTTGTAGCTATTGCTCAGGTTTCTACACTCCTCTACAACTGAAAGTGTCCAGAGCTAATCATAAGACAGTATCTCCCCTAGACACACTGCTGCTTCCTCCTCCTGATTAAGCAGCTCTATACTGGCAAGAGCTAGGGAAATTCCAAAGCCATTTTAGTTTCATCTCTCCTAAGCTCTTGAAACTGAATATGTCTGGAACCAATAAATCGATTAAAAAATACTGTTATAACTGCACACACATCACCTAATACTAGGTGAAGAGTAGCTGAACTAACTTGAGAAAGAACAGACACATTTGTACATTTCACAAAATTTTAAGTGGTGCAAAAGTCTGGGCAAAACATTCCATTTGATCCATTTGTAGCCATGGTTCAGGCCAAGACTTAAGTAAAATTTAAGATTATTTAACATTATTTGGTGTGCCCTTATGAAAGGGCACACCAAATAGTAGAGCAAACCCATTCCC